>NC_057723.1:6348892-6351671 GCF_004010195.1 Chiloscyllium plagiosum
CAGCGCGATGCCGGGGAAGTTGCTGACTCCGTCCCCGAACTGGTATTGTAGCCGATGCAGTGACACTAACCCCCGGGGAATCCTCGGCTTCGGAGCCAAGAACAGCATCTTCCTGCTGGAGGTCAGCCCGGGCCAGCCTCTCATCCTCGGTATGTGGAGGGGGGGGGGGCTGGGAGGCACCTGCATTTCTGTATCGCCTACCTCATCCTCCAGAGCTCTTACTCTACCAATCTCCCTTGCTGCAGAGTCATCCCCAAAACCTACCTTCCTGGTTTTAGACTCACGTCTACCTCTCTAACCCCCACCCTGACCATTTCTGAGCTTTCCCTGGTCTCCATCGTTCTAATATTGGTGTTGGTCCTGTCTTCAGGGAGGACTGGGTTAGCTCAGTTGGCTGGACGGCTGGTTTGTGACACAGAGTGAGACCTGCGTGGGATCAATGCCTACACCAGCTCAGGTTAACCATGATGGTCTCTCCTCCTCAGTCTGACCTGGGGTGTGGTGACCCTCAGGTTAAACCACTATCAGTTGTCTATCTAATGAAACAGCAGTCTTCTGGGACAGTGGAGACCTCTGCTTTATTCCTGGTTCCTGATGAAGGGCTTTTGCCCGAAATGTCGAATTTATTTTTTTTTTTAATTTGTTTTTTTTTTCTGCTCAGATGCTGCCTGACCTGCTGTGCTTTTCCAACACCACTCTAACCTTGACTCTGATCTGCAGTACCCACTTCTGCCTACCTCTCCTTTCCTGCCGAGGTGCAATGGTCTGGAATTTTCTCCCCAAAACACTCTGTCTCCCTATCTCTCCATGAAGACAGCTCCTAACACCTCTCTCTCCTGGATCTGACTTCATATACCCTCACACCTTGCATCAAACATTGCTTCGTAACCCCTGCACCCCCCCAACCCTCAACCCTGTGAAGTGGATGTTGTGTTAAAGGCATTATAATAATGCAAGTTGTTGTGGTTGAGGTAAGGAGATAGTGCAATTATTGTAAGATCAGAGAAAGTAAAGGAAGAATTCAAGTTTCCTTAAAATATTGAGGGTTGGAACAAGAATCAGATGGAGACTAAATCCATAATGGGAACTGGATAACTAACTGAAAATGTATATTTTTAAAGGGTGACTATGAGTCATAATAAAAGAACTAGCACAGTTTTTTAAAAAATGACATTCTTTCATTGGCTATGGCTGGGACAACACGAGTCGTGCATCTGTAACTGGTGTTGAACTGAGTGGTTTCTTGGGCCCTTTCAGAGGGCAGTTCAGAGCCACCTCATTGATGTGGGTTTGCATAACCCTGTTTAGGCAAGACTGGCTGAAAACAGGTTTCTCGCTAAATTATTTGTGAAGTAAATAGGTTTTTACAACAATTGGTGATGGTCGCTGCTGTTGAAACTCACTTTTAATTCGAGATTATTACTTGAATTTAAATTGCAGCAGCTGCTGTGGTAGGTTTGGAACCCACGAGCCTAGCCTGGGCCTTGGGATTACTAGGCAGAAGTGGGGACTGCAGATGCTAGAGATTAGAGTGGTGCTGGAAAAGCACAGCAGGTCAGGCAGCATCCGAGGAGCGGGAAAATCGACGTTTCTGGCAAAAGCCCTTCATCAGGAATGAAGGGACTTGGGATTACTCGTCCAGTAGCATTTCCAGTGCACCACTATCCCTCAGTGATGGTGCCATCAGCAAAAATGATCTCCTCTTGTTCTGGGGGATACTTTGACCCCAGTGATTGATAAAGGGATGCATTTGTCTATGTAATCACAGTGATGGTTTGTGTTACTGTATTTCTGTCCAGCCCCTCTTGACTTCTCCCCGTCTCCCAATTGAGTCATAAAAGATGATGGCTGGGGTTTTTTTGATGTTGGATTAAACCATTGTGCAGCCTGATTACTGAAATTAACAATCTTGTGTTTTATTCTTTGCAGGAGAGTTGGCAGGGCACACGGAAAGGGTCACTGGGTTCACCTTCTGTCAGCACCTAGGTCTTGTGGATATCTGCGCCAGTGCATCTGATGATGGCACCGTTAAGGTCTGGGATATTCAGACGAAAAATGTACTGCAAGAACACTCCGCTCACCAGGTCAGCCTTTCGCTCGCTCGTGCAACTTTATCTTATTTGCACTTTGAGTTTTCTGACTGTGTTTCATTAGAAACACAGAACATAGGAGCAAGAGGAGGCCATTCAGCCCTTCAAGCCTGCCCTGCCATTCAGTATGATCATCCAACACAGTCCCCTGCTCTCACTTTCGCTCCGTACCCTTTGATCCCTTTATCCCTAAGAATTATATCTAACTCCTTGAAAACATTGTGTGTTTTGGCCTCAACATGTTCCTGTGGGAGTGAATTTTCCGAGTGAATTTTCCAACCTCATCACATTCTGGGTGAAGAGTGTGGTACTGGAATAAGCACAGTAGGTCAGGCAGCATCCGAGGAGCAGGGGAGTCGACGATTCGGACATAAGCCCTTTATCAGGAATCCTCACTTTCTCCTACTCTCTGGGTGAAGACATTTCTCATTTCTGTTGTCGTTAGACTGGGACCCCAGACAATAGGTGCAGGAGTAGGCCATTCTGCCCTTCCAGCCTGCATCACCATTCAATATGATCATGGCTGATCATCCTTAATCAGTATCCTGTTCCTGCCTTATCTCCATAACCCTTGATTCCACTAAGCTTGAGAGCTCTATCCAACTCTTTCTTAAATGAATCCAGAGACTGAGCCTCCACTGAACTCTGGGGCAGAGCATTCCACACAGCCACCACTCTCTGAGTGAAGA
>NC_057723.1:6353855-6367160 GCF_004010195.1 Chiloscyllium plagiosum
CCTCTCCCTTTCAAATTGCAGATTGAAGCTTATTGTATTATGGTCACTACTTTCCAATGGCTCCTTCACTTCGAAGTCCCTCATCAATTCTGGTTTGTTGCACAATACCAGATCCAGAATTGCCTTCTCCCTGGTAGGCTCCAGCACCAGCTGTTCTAAGAATCCATCTCGGGGGCACTCCACAAAGTCTTTTTCTTGAGGTCCAATACCATCCTGATTCTCCCAGTCTACCTGCATGTTGAAATCCCCCATAACAACTGTAGTGACATCTTTGCGACAGGCCAATTTCAGCTCCTGATTCAACTTACATCTGACATCCAGACTACTGTTTGGGGATCTGTAGATAACTCCCAAGAGGGTCTTTTTACCCTTAGAATTTCTCAGCTCTATCCATACTGAGTCTACATCCTCTGATTCTACGTCCCCCTGCGCAAGGGACAGAATATCATCCCATACCAACAGGGCCACCCCACCCCCTCTGCCCGTTTGGGGGCCTGTAGATAACTCCCAAGAGGGTCTTTTTACCCTTAGAATTTCTCAGCTCTATCCATACTGAGTCTACATCCCCTGATTCTACGTCCCCCTGCGCAAGGGACAGAATATCATCCTATACCAACAGGGCCACCCCATTCCCTCTGCCCATCAGTCTGTCCTTATGATCAAGAACCTCCTTCCTACTTTCTATGAGAGTCCCCACCCCCCACCATACCCCACGCCCCCACCATTTTTCTAAACTGTCGTGAAGATAATCCTAACCAATCAAGTCACTGTCCATATGGCAACCAAGGAATCCGTCTGGTAAACCTTCTGTCGCTCTCCCTCCATAACCAGACGGTCGTCCAATAAGGAGACCGAAGTTCCAGGTGTGATCTCAGTAAAGCTCTGCACAATTGCAACAAAAATATGCCAGTTCTCCTGAACTCAAATCTATATTATGATAGAATGACCTCTAATTTGTACTAACCAAAAATGGTTTGCTTTTCTGAAAGTCCCAAGGCATCTAAATGTTTTGTATCTGATGGAGCACACGCTTTTTAAAGTCTGACCCATTTTAACCGAGGGAATGCAACAGCCAACTTGCACACAGGATGCTTCCAGAAATAGTCACATGATGTTCACGAGATAAGACTGTAAGACATAGGAGCAGGAATTAGGCCATTCAGCCCATCGACTCTGCTCTGCCATTCAATCATGGCTGATTAGTTTCTCAACCCCATTCTCCTGCTTTCTTCCTGTAACCTTTGATCCTCTTGATACTCAAGAACCCATCTATCTCAGTCTTAAATATACTCAATGACCTGGCCTCCACAGCCTTGTGTGGCAATGAATTCCTTGGATTCCCCACTCTCTAGCTGAAGAAGTTTCTCCTTATCTCCGTTCTAAAAGATCTTCCCTTTACACTAAGGCTGTCCCCTCAGGTCCTAGTCTCTCCTACCAATGGAAACAACTTCCCAACATCTACTCTGTCCAAGCCATTCAGTATTCTGTATGTCTCAGTTAGTTCCTGCCCCTCATCCTTCTTAACTCCATAGAGTATGGACCCACAGTCCTCAAATGATCCTCATATGTTAAGCTGTTCATTCCTGGGACCATTCTCATGAACCTCCTCTGAACACACTGCAGGGCTCGTTCATCCTTCCTGAGATATGGGGCCCAAAGCCACACATAATACTCTAAGTGTCATCTTTCCGAATTCACTGATGTTAATTGAAGGGGTTAACTCCCTTGTTCTCCTTTTGACATAGTTTCTTGGAAGTTTTTAGCTTCACATGAGGTGTCAGCTTAATGTTTCATCCAAAATATGGTGTATCTCAGTGCAACTTTCTGTCAGCATTGTGACAGCAATTTGCTTGGGTATCTGGTGCAGGACCATATTCCACAACCTCTGTTGCATTTGTGGAACTAAGAGATAGTGAGGACTGAAGATCCTGGAGAGTCAGAGTTGATAAAGTGTGGTTCTGGAAAAAACACAACAGGTCAGGCAGCATCAGAGGAGCAGGAGAGTTGACATCTCGGGCAAAAACCCCTCATCAGGACTGGCCTTATCGTTTGTGGTGTTGTGGAACTCCGAGTAACCTGAAATCTCTTTGCTGCAATCAGAATCCTTCTCTCCTGTTGATAAATTGTTGTGAATGTTTTGGTGTTCTTGCATTTGTCCTGATCAGTGCAAGATTAAAAACTTTGGGAACAAAATTTACTTGTTAAGCAATAATCAAGTTGTGAACAAGCAGGAGACTGTGTGTATAATTCCATTGACCCAGATTGCTCTAAACCTAAGAATTAGGGCTGGGCCACTCAGGAGGGATTTTAGAAAGCACTCTGTATGCAGAGAGTAGTACAGGTTTGGTTCTGTCCCTCAAACAGTGGTCAATGCTAATTCAATTGTTAAATATAAATCTGAGATAGATCCATTTTCACTAAACAAGGGATAAGGGCCAAAAGCAGGCAGAAGGAATTGGGCTACAGATCAACCAACATCTCATTGAATGGTATACCAGACTGAATGGCCTACTCCTGTTCCCACATAAATGACTATAAGGAACAATTGCAAAAAGGGGATGCTAAATGGGGCATGTAGAGAAACAAGTAGTGGGTCTAAATGATGTGGAAATGGTCACAGCACCCTTTAGGGAGGGAAGTCTGCTGTTCTCACCTGATCTGTCCCACATGTGGCTACAGCCCCTCAGCAATTGTGCTTGACCCTTCTGAAACAGCAACAGGAAGCCATCAGCTCAATGGCAGTTGGGGATGGGCAGCACACGCTAGGCTTACTAGTGATGTCCACATACTGCATTAAAAAAAAGTGGAGCAGCAGCAAAAGAGGGAGTCTTGGAAAATCTGGCAGAGCGAGCTGGTTACCTTGGGACAGGAATGTACGAGACGAAGAAACGTAGGGGGAGAGAGTACGGTGTATTCTGGATTCCAGGACAAACTCCCCACTGCCAGCATGGGGAACCTGTGGAAATGTTGGCGAAGGTTTTACTTAGTTTGGAGGCTGAATCCAGGAGGCTGTGGAGTGGCTGGCTGGAGGGGAAGGTGCTTTTGTCTTGTTGGGACAGTGTGTGGGGTCAGAGTGGGAGTGGCAGTGGAGGCAGCTGAATGGAGCTGTTCAGCAGGTCAATGGTTCAAATCGATGTGGGACAAGCAGCAACTAATTTGCACACAGCCAGCTCAACAGCGATGTGATAGTGACCAGATGGTCTGTTTCAGTGATATTGATAAAGGGATAAGTCATAGAGTCATAGAGATGTACAGCAAGGGAACAGACCCTTTGGTCCAAACCATCCATGCCAGCTGGATATCCTAACCTAATCTAATCCCATTTGCCAACACTTGGCCCATATCCCTTCAAACCCTTCCTACCTATTCGTATACCCATTCAGATGCATTTTAAATGTTGTAATTGAACCAGCCTCCACCACTTCCTCTGGCATCTCATTCCATATTCGAACCACCCTCTGTGTGAAAACATTGCTCCTTAGGTCCCTTTTATATCTTTTCCCCTCTCTCCCTAAATCTATGCCCTTGAGTTCTGGACTCCTTCACCCCAGGGAAAGGACCTTGTCTCTTTATTGTACCCATACCCCTCATGATTTCATAAACTTCTGTAAGGTCACTCCTAAGCCTGTGATGCTCCAGGGAAAACAGTCCCAGCCTGTTCAGCCTCTCCCTGTAGCCCAAATCCTCCAACCCTGGCAACACCCTTGTAAACCTTTTCTGAACCCTTTCAAGTCTCACAACATCTTTCTGATAGGCAGGGGACCAGAATTGCTCGCACTATTCCAGAAATGGCCTAACCAATGTCTTGTACAGCTGCAACATATTAAACTCCATCTGCCACTCTTCAGCCCACTGGCCTATCTGATCAAGATCCTGTTGTATTCTAAGGTAACCACCTTTGCTGTCCACTACACCTCCAATTTTAGTATCATCTGCAGACTTACTAATTATACCTCCCTATGTTCACATCCAAATCATTTAGTATTCTGTCTCTGGAACTTCACTGCTTCCATTGGACCTTCCACATCACCCTGGCTGGGGGTTAGAGCCAGGGGTCAGAGTCTCAGAATAAAGGGTCAGCAGCTGACATTTTCTACCAAGGCAAGGAATTTTCTCACTTGGAGAGTCTTTGGAATTCTTGACTCCAAGGGACTATGAGTTCTCAATCAGAACTTGATAGATTTTTTTTGGATACGCAAGAGAATTGAGTTCAGGTCAAAGATCAGCTGTGATTCTGTTATTCTTACATGAGATGTGGCTCTGACTAGGCCAGCATTTATTGCCTACCCCTAATGGCCCAGAGGACATCCACATCGCTGTGGGTCTGGAGTCACACATAGGCCAGACCAGGTAAGGATGGCAGTTTCCTTCCCTAAAGGACATTAGTGAACCTGATGGGTTTTTTTCTCACAATTGACAACATGGTCATTGTTAGACAATTAAATTCAATTTTTAAAAAACAACTAGAATTAAATTACAGCATCTGTTGTAGCAGGATTCGAACTGGGGTCCCCCAGAACATTACCTGGGTCTCTGGATTAATCATTTAAGATCATACCACTGGGCGATTGTGTTCCAAGAGCGATCTTACTGAATGGTGGAGCTGGAGTGAAGGTTGTTCCAGAGCTGTCTCCTGCTCCTAATTGTAATGTCTTATGTACTATTAACACAGGTGCTTCTTTTGTTGCAGAGTCCCATCACTGCTGTGCACTGGTCTCCCCTGAAGAAGGAGCTGGTGGTGTCTGGAGATGAGAAAGGGATTGTGATCTGTTGGTGGTATAACAGAAATGATACGCACCACTTTTTCCCGGAACCCCGAACCATTTTCTGCCTCTCCTGCTCGCCTCATAATGAAGACCAGGTGGCTGTGGGGTAAGAGAAAGGAAAGCTGTGTGCAAGACTCCAGTGCAGACCTCAGAGTGTGTGTATGTGTGTGTGTGTGTGTGTGTGTGTGTGTGTGTGTTCTCTCACAGCTTCAATTCGTAACATGAAGAGTTGACTTTTCTCGTCTACTTTTCCTCGAAAGTGGTGGTGAGCCACTTTGAGTTCAACTATGTGGCTTGCTTGGTATTTCAGAGGGCAGTTAGGAGTCTTCCACATGACTGTGGGTTTGGAGTCACGTGTAATCCAGTTGAGGATGGCAGATTTCCTTCCCTAAAGGAATTAGTGAACCAATTGCATTTTGATAACATGAGATAGTTTGTGGTGTTAATGACAGAACTTTTATTTCTATAGTGCCTTTCACAAGTACAGGAGATGCTAAAGTGTTTTAATACCAATTATGTACTTTTTTAAAAATCACGATTGTCGAATCACAAGGGGCACAGATAGGGTGAGTAGCCAAGGTCCTGTCCCCACAGCAGAGGAGTCCAAAGCTAAAGGGCGTGGGTTTAGGGTGAGAGGAGAAAGATTTAATAGAGACCTGAGGGGCAACGTTTTCACAGGGAGGGTGGTGCGTGTATGGAATGAGCTGCCAGAGGAAGTGGTGGAGGCTGGTACAATTACAACGTTTAAAAGTCATCCGTATGGAGATGTGAATAGGATGGGTTTAGAGGGATATGGACAAAGTGCTGGCAAATGGTTCTAGGTTAATGTAGAATATCTGGTCGACATGGATGAGTTGGACCAAAGGGTCTGTTTCCGTTCTGTACATCTCTATGACTCTTAAGTGCAGTCACTATTGTAATGTAGGAGACACGGCAGCCAATGTACACATTAGTAACTGCCACAAAAAGAATTGTGACCTTGATTAAATGATCAGACTCCCTGTTGATTCGGGGATAAGTATTTACTCCAAGACAGCAGCAAGCGTTCCCCAGCTCCTCTTCACAGTGCAGTCAGGGGTAATGAGATGGCTGAGCAGGCTTTAACATGTAGCACTGCAGCCACTCGATTACCTTTGGAGGTCCTGCTCATTCTTGTGAATGGGGAATAATGATGGAGTACTGAATGTCACTTGGCAAGTGATCTAGAGCCTTAGGCTCTGGGGGCTGAGGTTCAAATCCCCTGATAGCTGGTGAAATCCTAAATTCAATTTACAAATCTGCAATGTAAAGCTTGACTCTGGTGGCCATCCTGAATGGTCACAGAGATGTACAGTGCGGAAACAGACCCCTCTGTCCAACTCGTCCATGTCGATCAGATATCCGAACCTAAACTAGTCCCATTTGCCAGCATTTGGCCCATATCCCTTTCAACCCTTCATATTCATATACCCATCTGGATGCCTTTTAAATGCTGTAATTGTACCAGCCTCCACCACTTCCTCTGGCAGCTCATTCCACACACGTACCAGCCTCTGCATGAAATACTTGCCCCTTAGGTCCCTTTTAAATCTTTCCCCTCTCACCCTAAACCAAGTCCTTGAGTTTTAGACTCCCCCACCCTGGGGAAATGACCGTGACTATTCACCCTGTCTATGCTCCTCATGATTTTATACATTTGTAAAAACCCCATCTGGTTCACTAGTGTCCTTTTAGGGAAGGAAATCTGCCATCCTCTCCTGTAACTCTAGACCCACATCAGTGCAGTAGGTTCTTAACTGCCCTCTGAACTAGACTAGAAAGCCCCTCAGTTCAAGGGCAGTTAGGGATGGGCAGCCAATTCCAGTGGTGCCATGATTTTATGAAAGAGTGCAGAAAACAAGGTGATCTCATAAACAGCTGTGAGATCTGTTTGGATTAGTATTAAAGTGCATTGTATAACAGTGCACAACTATTAAGAGCTGGCAGGAGAAAGGGGTCTGGGAGTTTATATGTAGGAACCATTGAAGATGGCAATACCATGGTTGGTGAAGCAGAGAAGATACTGGATGGAATAATTTTTGTACATTCATGGGATGTGGGCCAACATTTATTGCCGCCTACTTATTGTCCTGGTGGTGGTGGTGGTGGTGGGCATGGAGGCAAAAGCAAGGAAGTAAGGGTAGACATGTCTAAAACAGTGGCTCAGCCTTGATGAGTGTTGCATCCAGTTTTGGGAAACGGACCTTTTGGAAGTTGTGAAGACATGAGAGAAAACGTATGGGAATCGTTCCAGGAATTCCGATTACATGGATGGATTGTTCTGCCCTGAGAGAAGCCAAAGTTGAGACGCGAGTTGACTGAGGTTTTCCAAGTCACGAAGGGTCTGGACAGTAGATGGAGAGAAACTGTTTCCATTAGTTGAATGACTGAAAACCAGAGGGCACAGAGGGGAGGTGAATTGGCAAAACAACAAAATGGTGGCAATTTTCTCTCAGAGAGTGGTTAGCTCCTGACACATTTGTGGTGGAGACAGATTAAATCATGACTTGCAGCAGAAGGTATCTCGGCTCAGGAGAACATACACTTGCACCTTCAATAAGGTCCTCGCTAGCTGTGAACTCCGAACCCCTTTCCTGCCTATTCCTAATGATCTTTGACTCCCTAGTCAGTCAAGAAGCTACCTGCATTGCAACTTAAGAAATATTCAATGCTCCTGCCTCCTGCACTTTCTCTGAGGATTTTCCAAAGACTGATGACTCTAAGAGGAAAAAAGCCTCTTCCTTATCTCTATCTGAAGTGGGAGACCCTTTATTTGTAAACTGTTTGCCCAGTTCTAGTCTCTCCAACAAGGGGCAACAAACTCCCAACATCCATCCTGTCTGGTCCTCTCAAGACCTGGCATGTTTCAGTGAGATTATCTTGCATTTTTCTGGACTCTGATGAATGTGGACCCAGCCTTTACTGATGAGATGGTCCCACCGCAGGTATCAGTCACCTCCCTGCTTTTTAAAAAAAAATGATTTGGATCGTTATCTGAAGAGGCAATATTTGTGGGGCTACAGGGAGAAGATGGGAGAGAGACATTAGGCTAACTGCCCTTAGAGAGAGAGAGAGAGAGAGAAAAAAAGACATGAGGGGCTTTGGAGAGGAGGCATAGAGACTTTGAGACCAGCAGAGTGCATCATCATCCTGGACAGCATCATTTTGATTTAGTAAGTTTCCCTTTCATTGTGTAAGTTGCTGGTGACCATTAATTTGTCTTTTTATTAAAGGAGACTGTTTAAAGAAATTTTCTTTGAAAGGGCTTGGACAGAGAGGACTGCCTTCCTTCTGTGCTAAATCATGTTCTGATCGTGTCTGTATAATCTTCAGGGCACCTGCTGAACAATGATCAAGCAAATTCCACTTTTAGTACAGAGATTTGGCGGATCAGGTTCGAAGATGCC
Organism: Chiloscyllium plagiosum; assembly: GCF_004010195.1. Lineage (NCBI taxonomy): Eukaryota > Metazoa > Chordata > Chondrichthyes > Orectolobiformes > Hemiscylliidae > Chiloscyllium > Chiloscyllium plagiosum. Next base: position 6,362,047 of record NC_057723.1, read on the forward strand.
TCCAGCATTGTGGTTAAAAATACACAAGCAACATGCTGGCTTTACATGGCAGCCTGGTTTAACTTTCCCTCCTCTTCCTCCTTGCAGGTATAAAGATGGGATGATTGTCATCATTGATATAAACCGGAAAGGAGAGGTGATACACAGATTGCGGGGTCATGATGGAGAGATTCATTTCCTGTCCTGGTGCCCGCAGCTCTGCGAGTCGCAGTTCCTCAGTGATGCCACCTCAGGTAGGACCTAGGTCCCATCGCCCCAATTACAACAGTTCAACGGGTGACACGGTGGCTCTGTGATTAGCACTGCTGCCTCACAGCACCAGGGACCCAGGTTCGATTCCACCCTCTGTTTGTGTGGGTTTCGTCTGGGTGCTCCGGTTTCCTCCCACAGTCCAAAGATGTGCAGGTAGGGAGGACTGCCCATGCTAAATTGGCCATCGTATCCAGGGGACTGCAGGCTAAGTGGGTTAGCCATAGGAAATGCAGAGTTACAGGGGTAGGGTTAGGGTGGGAGTGGTGAGATGACGGTGGAATGCTCTTCAGAGGATCAGTTAAGATTCAATGGGCCGAATGGCCTCTTTCAGCAGTGTTCGGATTCTAATCTATGATTCAACAGGTGCTCGACCTGCCTGTGCCCTTGTTAAATAAAATGAACATCTTTACTCAGTGCTGAACCACTACAGTCCATCATTAGTATGGTGCAGACTCAGGGTGTTTGGATTGACTGGTCAGAGCCCGATTCCATTTTGGAGGAACTTTATCCCACCATTAGTGTCACCTCATCAAAGTCCCCTACTATTTTCCCCCTCAGTTATGTGGTTTGCTTTTAAACTTATTGAAATGATTCACTCAGCGCTAGCAAGTACCACATTCGAAGCAGTTTCAGTGTTAATGAAGAAGTTTCTCCTGAGTCTCCTGTTGGATTTATCAGCGACTCTCTTTCATATTCATGGTCACCTCGTTTTAGTCTCACCCACAAATGGCAACACTGACTCTAAGTGGTTCAAATTTCTCAAATCTTTCAATGTTTTTATAGAATTCAATCACATCAGCCTTTGGCCTTCTCTTTTCTAGAGCAAAGAAACACTGCCTGTTTGTTCTTATTTGTTAGTATTAACTTCTCCTGCATTCTGGTATTATTGCTGTAAATCTTATTTCAAACTTAGTGACTACTTTTTTTTGGTTTGTGGAGACTAGAACTGGACACTGTACAAAACTTGTTGAACCTGGGAGTGTTTGATGGGAGATGGGTCGAGGAAGCTTTGATTTCAGTTTGAATGAGTGGAGAAAGCTTTACTCTGTCCATAACCCCATACTATATCTGCCCTGGGAGTTTGATGACTGTGTAGAGGCACATCTACTTTGTTTTAAAAGTGTGGAGGTAGCTTTACTCTATATCTAGTTCTGTGTGTGTTAGATTGGGAATGCTGTAAACCTACATCCAGAACCTCAACCTGAGCTACAAATCTTCTCAAAACTCACTAACTGTAAATTGAACATAAAGCTTCCTCTAAATGAATATAGGCTGCTTTACTTTTGTTTTAAGAGTAGGGGGCAGCTTTACTCTGTATCTCATCCTGTGCTGTACCTGTTCTTGGGAGTGTTTAATGGACATACTAAAGAGCAAGCTTAACTCTGTTTAAAAGAGTAGAGGGAGTTTTACTCTAACCTAACCCTGTGCTGTCACTGTCCTGGGAATGCCTGGGAACAGTGTAGGGGGAGTTTTACTCTGTACCTAACCCTGTGCTGTGCCTGTCCTGGGAGTATTTAATGGGGACAGTGTAGGGGGAGTTTTACTCTGTACCTAACCCTGTGCTGTCCCTATCCTGGGAGAGCCAGGTTTGAGATCAGACCTCATCTCTTTTCTCATCAGTGCTGTACTTCATTTTGACTTGCCAAGGATAAATCTGAATCTATAATGTTTTGTTCCATCCCTAGATACACTGGGACTGAATGGTGAGCTCATGAAAGGGGACACTGCGAAGGATTGTTTCCTGGCATCGGGAAGCAGGGACCAGACAATTCGGATCTGGAACGCCACAAAGGGCAAAGGTCATTTTCACTTTCCTGCAGAAATGGTTTTCACCTTATTTCTTGTAAATGTAATTTCTTTCCCTAGAGGTGTGAAGTTGAGTGAAAGATTTCTTTTACCTACTCCTTTTGGGGGTTATTGGTGGCTAACTAAATTTATTAATAAATAATGGGATCGAAAGTGAAATACCCAGAATTTGGGGTGGAATGGTAGTTCAGTGGTTAGCACTGCTGCCTCACAGCGCCGGAGACCTGGGTGCAACTCCTGCCTTGGGCGACTGTCTGGATGGAATTTGCAAATTCTCCCCGTGTCAGTGTGGGTTTCCTCTGTGTGCTCCGGTTTCCTCCCACAATCCAGAGATGTGCAGGCTAGGTGAATTGGCCATGCTAAATTGCCCATAGTGTTACGTGCATTAGTCAGGGGTAAATATATCGGGTAGGGGAACTCTTCGGACAGTTGGTGTGAACTTGTTGGGCCGAAGGGCCCTGTTTTCATACTGTCAGGAATCAAATCTAATTGCTGACAATTCATGGTTGGTGATAGTGTCAGCACTACATATGGAAGCATCAAGTTACAACTAATGTTAATAGATTGATTGACTACTCTCTCTTAAATGGCCCTAGCAAGCCACTCAAGGAGCAGTTAGGGATGTGCAATAAATGCTGGCCCAGCTAGTGATGCCCATGTTCTCTTCCAGTTAGACAATAGACAATAGGTGCAGGAGTAGGCCATTCAGCCCTTCGAGCCTGCACCGCCATTCAATATGATCATGGCTGATCATTCCTAATCAGTATCCTGTTCCTGCCTTATCTCCAATAACCCTTGATTCCACTATCTTTGAGAGCTCTATCCAACTCTTTCTTAAATGAATCCAGAGACTGGGCCTCCACTGCCCTCTGGGGCAGAGCATTCCACACAGCCACCACTCTCCAGGTGAAGAAGTTTCTCCTCATCTCTGCCTTAAATGGTCGAGCCCGTATTTTTAAGCTGTGTCCTCTGGAGGTCTACAGCACAGAAAAAGGTCCTTTGGTCCATCGAATCTGCACTGGTCAGAAACAACTCCCTAATTATTCCAATCCTGTTTCTCAGCTGTTAGCCCATTACATTGCTTGCCTTGGTATCGCGAGTGCATATCTAAATACTTCTTCAATGTTATGACTGTTTCTGCCTCCACCACCGTTACTGGCAGTGAGTTCCAGATTCCCAGCACCTTCTGAGTGATAAAGATTTTCCTCGCATCCCCTCTAAACATTCAGTCCCTTGCCTTACGTCCAAGCCCCTGCTCAATGATCCCTTCACCAAAAGGGAAAATTGCTTCCTATCTATGCCCCTCATGATCTTATACATCTCATTCATGCTCCCCCCAGTCTCCTCCATTCTAAGGAAAACATCCCCAGTCTGTGCTGCTGGTTGTGGCTCAGTGGGGTACACTCTTGCCTTTGACTTTGAAGATTTGAATCATATTCCAGAGATTTGACCCCAAAGTCTAGGCTGACACTTTTAGCAGGGGACTGGGAAATCTTGGAGGACATTTGGATGAGACCTTATATTGATGCCCTTTCAGGTAGGCATCAAGGATCCTGCAGCCATTATTTCAAAGAGGAGTTCTCCCTGGCAAATGTTAATCCTTCAACCAATCCCTAGGAGCAGATCACATGATGTAAGACAGCAGGAATAGGAGCAGGAGAGGCCAGTTGGTCATTCCTAGCCCTGATTCCTCATGCTAGTTCATTTTGAATTCTGGACAGGGTCAACAGCACGTTTGAGGCTGTTCAGCCCTTCAAGTTTGCTCTACTATTCCACAGAATCGTGCTTGATTGTCTACACCCAAACTACGTTCTTACACCACCCCATACACTTTACAATCTGGTTTGTGGGCACTTATCTGGACCTTGACAGAGCTCTCATCTCCATAGATATGCCATGGGGCTCAACCTCAGTGAATCTACCTTTCCAGCTTTGGCTTCCAGCCCAAGATCCTTATTACACCTGACTTGCTGTAGACAGTTTTGCTCTCGCTTAGTCAGAATCACTCATGTTAACTCATATTTGCATCATTTTTAGGAGTGGCAGGGCTGTTGACATTGCCATCACCATCCATTAAAACGCGTCATTCTGCATTAATCATTACATATTTGTTTTTAAAACCCACATGCAATCTTATGCAAGCTAAACCAGGTAATAAAGTCAGTGCTGAAAATATCGCCTGCACTGGATTTCATTATGCTGTGCGTCTCATTATGCACTGCCACACATCAAGATAATGGAACTTAACCCCAGGGGCTCTTAATATCAAACCAATAAATTATTAACCCTTCAGTGTTTGCAGCATCGTGTTCCCCACTCTCATATAGCATTGTGCCCCATAAACATTCTCAGACAAACAACAAGTTAAGTTAAGAGGAGAGATTATATAAATTAGGTCTGTTTTCTCTAGGATTTATAAGGTTAAGGTTGAAGTCCTCAAGATGTTAATAGGAAAGGAAAGGAAAGATAAAAATAAACTATTTACATTGGTTGAACTGGGGGGTATAGTCTGAGAAATAAAACCAGACTGTTCAGTAGAGATGTTAGGAAGCACTTCTACACACAAAGGATGGTAGATGCTTGGACTCTCTTCCACAAATAGCAGTGGATGCAGAATTAGTTGTTAGTTTTAAATCTGAGGTAAGCAATATTTTATTAACCAACTATATTAAGGGTGGGTATGTGGAGTTCGGCTTGAAGGGCTGAATGGCCGCCGTCTGTTTCTAAGTTACAATCATGTGGGCCAAACTGCAGTTATTTTTAAGATATTAATACTTTAGAGGGCCAGTTGGCCATCTATGAAATATGGCTCATCCCCATTCCAGAGATTGTAGAATTCCGGAGTTGAGAGTGTGGTGCTGGAAAAGCACAGCATCTGAGAAGCAGGAGAGTCGATGTTTCGGGGCAAAACCCTTCATCAAGAATGAGGCTGTGGAATCATGGGCATTTTCTCAGGACCAAGTTGACCCTTATCTGTTGGCTGCATTTTACATGGTTGTGGATTAGCGGAAGGCGGAAAGGGGTGGGGAGGGAAATATATCCCTGGTGGTGGGGTC
>NC_057723.1:6367606-6372226 GCF_004010195.1 Chiloscyllium plagiosum
TTTTTACCCTTAGTATTTCGTAGCTCTATCCACACTGACTCTACATCTCCTGACTCTAGGTCCCCCCCACAAGGGACTGGATATTGTCCCTTACCAACAAGGCCACCCCACCCCTTCTGCCCATCAGTCTGTCCTTACGGTAGCACGTGTATCCTTGAATATTCATTTCCCAGGCCCTGTCCACTTGAAGCCACATCTCAGTTATCCCCACAATATCGTATCTGCCAATTTCCAAAAGAGCCTCAAGCTCATCCATCTTATGTCTAATGCTTCGTGCATTCATTTTTAGTATTTTTAATTTGTTACTGCTCTCGCCCTTCCCATCAACCCTTATTTCACTCAACCTTACAGCATGATCCCTTTCTGAGTTTTCTGCTTTGTTGATACAGTTGTCTTTCTTGACTTCTCTTGGTCTGACTTTCCCTTCAATTTCCTTTTTAAACATCCAGCTTGTCCCCTCCCCCCCGCTACTTAGTTTAAATGTAGCGGTGTTGCAGTAGAAAACCTGCCTGCCAGAATGCTGGTCCCTAACCTATTAAGGTGCAAGCCGTCCCTCTTGTAGAATTTATGCTTACCACAAAATATACCCCAGTGATCCAAGAACTTAAATCCTTGCTTCCTGCACCAATTCCCCAACCACACGTTCAAGTCCATTATCTCCCTGTTTCTGGCCACACTAGCCCGAGGAACTGGAAGCAAACCGGAGATAACCACCTTGGACGTCCTGCTTTTCAGCCTTCTACCTAGATCTCCGAAGTTCCGCTGTAGGATGTTCCTTCTCTTCTTTCCGACATCATTTGTGCCGACATGTACCACCACCTCTGGCTCTTCACCCTCGTCCTTGAGGATCTCCTGCACTTTGTCCGCGATGTCTTTCACCCTGGCACCAGGAAGGCAACACACCATCCTTAAATCCGGTCTGCTGCCACAAAAACCCCGGTCAGTTCCTCTTACGATGGAGTCCCCTATTACCACGGCTCTGTGCGATGTCCGACTCTTCCGCTCTGCGTCTGCGCAACCTTTGATTGACAGACCTGGCCGCCTTGCGAACTGGCAGTGTCATCAGTCTCTCCTGTTTCCAAAAGCTTCAACTTGTTCCTGACAGGTACTTCTCCTGGAGTCTCTTGCACCTGTCCAGTTGATGGAAAGATGGAAGTTGTTGTGTTATCCCTGTGTCTGAATTGAACTGGGCCCTTTTAAAGGACACTGCATTTACATTCATAGATGAAAGTGTAGAAGGAGTTGATAGTGTTATAATTGAGAAGTTGGGATGTTTTGGAGTTGCTCAGTGGCTGCTGTTACTTTTGAGAAATGGTGTTTTAGTTTCAAAAACGTTAGAAAATCAGACTAGACCATGAAGTTCATCTTCAGTTAACCAAAGCCTTTATGGCTCCAGGGTAGTTTAACCACAAGCGGTTCTGGGTTTCACACCTTACGGATGATGTGTTGACGACAGGGTAATGTAGTGTTGATTCATTGGAATGATACCTGCTCTCCATGGGGATGGAATTAACCCTGCAAGTAATTATTCATGATAAAATTAATAGTTGAATGGGAAAGTTATAGGTTGATTTGGAATGGTGGGCATGGTTTTGCTAAGGGAACTTTGAGCCTGATTGTTCCACTAGCCAGAGAGTCATTTTTCCAACATAGATGGAAGTTGTGCCTGGAAACCCAATGGAATCCCCAATTTTGGAAAAGTGAGGTCTGAATCAGTCCAAACACTACAAGACTTGGGTAATGTCCAGGCTTGGGCTGGCAAGTCTTAGGTAACATTTGTACCATCAAAATGCCAGACAATGGCCAGCTCCAATAAGACAAAATCTCACAATCATAGTTGTTATTCAGTGGCATTACCGTGACTAAATCCCCTGCTTTCAACTCCCTGGGAGTTACCATTGACCAGAAACTGGACTAACCATATGAATACGGTGGCTTTCAGAGCAGGTCAGAGATTAAGAATCCTACTTGCCTCCTGACTCTCAAAGTCTGTCCATCATCTACAAGGCTCAAGTCAGGATTGTGATGGAATACTCCCTACTTCCTGGACGGGTGCAACATTACTCAAAGTTGATATTATCTGGGATAATGCAGGCTGCTTGATTAGCACCATATCCATTGCTTCCCCCAACAAAGCTCAGTAGCAGCAGTATGTGCTATCTACAAGATGCATCGTAGAAATTCACTAAGGGTTCCTGGACATCACCTTCCAAACCCTTGACCAGTTCCATCTGGAACATCACCTGCAAGTTCCCTTCCAAGCTACTCATTGTCCTGACTTGGAAATATATCGCCGTTCCTTCACTGCCTCTGGGTCAAAATCCTGGAATTCCCTCCCAAAGGGCATTGTGGGTCTACCTAATCACAGGAACTGCAGCTGTTCTAGAAGGCAGCTCACCCCCACCTTCTCAAGGGGCAACTAGGGACGCGCAATAGATACTGACCTGGTGATGCACCTGTCATGAGTGAATAACAAAAATCAAAAGATATTTCAATGGATGGAAGATGCATTGGGATGGTTTGAGGTCATAAATAAAAAAGGATTTGCATTTCAAGTGGAATTAAATTGTGTTTAGTGTTAAGACTGGATTCTCACTAAATACTGCAGTAGTCAGGAAGTTTCCCACTGGTCCAATGACCTTGAGCTACATATACAACGGGGCAAAAGTGAGGACTGCAGATGCTGGAAACCAGAGTTTAGATCAGAGTGGTGCTGGAAAAGCACAGCAGGTCAGGCAGCATCTGAGGAGCAGGAAAATTGGCGTTTTGGGCAAAAGCCTTTCTGGAATAGAAGCAGGGAGCCTCCACCCTGAACGCTCCCTGCTTCTATTCCTGATGAAGGGCTTTTGCCCGAAACGTCAATTTTCCTGTTGCTCAGATGCTGCCTGACCTGCTGTGCTTTTCCAACACCACTCTGACCTAAACCCTACATTTATATAATGCCTTGCATGTACAGTAAAAACCATTCCAGGCAGCCTCACGAAAAAATGACTGATCACAAATGACTAACCCAATCTAGTCCCACCTGCCAGCACCCTGCCCATATCCCTCCAAACCCTTCCTATTCTTATACCCATCCAAATGCCTCTTAAATGTTGCAATTGTACCAGCCTCCACCACATCCTCTGGCAGCTCATTCCATACACGTACCACCCTCTGCATGAAAATATTTGCCAATAGACTGGCACGTTGGGTGGCACGGTGGAACAGTGGTTAGCACTGCTGCCTCACAGCACCAGAGACCTGGGTTCAATGTCTTTCTTCACTCAGCATGTTGTGGTTTCATAAAGCCTGGACTGATATTCCCTGTGCAGTACTGAGTCAGTCTGTACTCGCTGTTTGTTCAAGCTGCCTGTGCACAGCTATGCTGCTGAGTCTCCTACACTACAACAGCGAATATGCTTCAAAAACACTTTATGACTGTAAAGGTTGAGAAAAGTGCTACAGCTACTTCCCTTGTTTTTGAACAGCGTCCTTGGTTGGTGAATGTATTTCTGCGGCATGGTGGCTCAGTGGTTAGCACTGTTGCCTCACAGCACCAGGGACCCGGGTTCATTTCCAGCCTCAGGCGACTGTCTGTGTGGAGTTTGCACATTTTCCCTGTTTCTGCGTGGGTTTCCTCCGGGTGCTCCAGTTTCCTCCCACAATCCAAAAAAAAAATGTGCAGGTCAGGTGAATTGGCCATGCTAAATTGCCCGTAGTGTTAGGTGAAGGAGTAAATGTAGGGGAATGGGTCTGGGTGGGTTGCGCTTCGTCGGGTTGGTGTGGACTTGATGGGCTGAAGGGCCTGTTTCCACACTGTAAGTAATCTAATCTACAATCTTGAATTTTCGCTTTTTCTTGTAGGTGTGATTACTCTGAAGTTGCCGTCGCTTAAACGAAGAGGCGGAGGAACAGATGCGGGAATAAAGGAACGTATTTGGCTGACAGTGCATTGGTCTCGAAGCTGTCCCACCCAATTACTCTCCAGCTGTTTTGGGTAAGGAGTTCAGATCAGCTGACTATATATCAGGTTGTTAAAAGGTTTGGGCATAGCACCAGCCACTAAAAATGCCGGGGTGAGAAGGGATTACACTGTGATGGCACATTGGGTGAGTATTCCTGCTGTTCAGAAGATTGAACCCATTCCCCCCTCACCCCGTGAGGCAGAAAGGAATATATTGACAGGGGACATGAGGAAATGGGGGGGGGGGGGGGGCGAAACTTGTGTGGAGCAGTATTGCTAGCATTTTCCTGATGGACCAAATGGCCTGTTTCTTTGACTTAATCTGCTGCTGATTGTAAGGTCCACATGTTTTTGGTTTTAAATTATAAGCGAGAATGAAATTTGGACACTGCTGTGTACCTAAAGTGTCAGAAGAGTTTCCCAAATTCAAAAGAAAAATTAGTTTGGAGGTCATGTTGTGGCTGTACAGGACATTGGTTAGGCCACTGTTGGAATATTGTGCACAATTCTGGCCTCCTTCCTATCGGGAAGATGTTGTAAATCTTTTCTGAACCCATTCAAGTTTCACAAGGGTTGGTAGATTTGAGCTATAGGAAGAGGCTGAACAGGCTGGGGCTGTTTTCCCTGGAGCATCGGCGGCTGAGGGGTGACCTTATAGAGGTTTACAAAATTAT
>NC_057723.1:6373328-6409281 GCF_004010195.1 Chiloscyllium plagiosum
GTGGTGGAGGCTGGTACAATTGCAACATTTAAGAGGCATTTGGATGGATATATGAATAGGAAGGGTTTGGAGGGATATGGGCCGGGTGCTGGCAGGTGGGACTAGATTGGGTTGGGATATCTGGTCGGCATGGACAGGTTGGACTGAAGGGTCTGTTTCCGTGCTGTACATCTCTATGACTCTAAGTGACATATGTTTTTAGTTGTACAAAACTAAGCAGCTTCAGAGCATTTGGATTGTTAGATTGTTTGAGACACAGCAGCATCAGAAGTGTTTGAGTTAATGAATATCTGCCTGACGATAACTATTTGATTGGCCCAGCTACAGTTTATTAGATATGTGAGGGCAGTGCAGTCAGAAACTCCAGAGCCAGCAAACAAGGAGCCCCTCTTCCTCAAATAGAGAGAAAAGACGAGGGAAAAAAGAACCTAGAAACTCTGAAAAATGAGAATGCTAATCTCAGAAAAGACCAAGGGCCAACCAATAAGCTACTGAATCAACGATCCACCATTGTTCTGCAGATAGTATTGTGCCATCATTTCTAAAAATGCAAGACACGAACTGAGAGAAACACATGATGATCTGGACTTTTGATCTACAGGAATTATTTTTCTGTCTAATTTTCTACCCATAACACTTGTGTCAAACTACTTGATTTTTATCTGTCTAATTTGTTGAATGTATGTGTGCACTTGGAGTTTTAAAGCAGTGTAGTTTAAGTCACATAGTGTAGGATTTTTCCTGTAAACATAAGTTTGTTTACAGGAAATAGTTATTTTCTGTTAATGATGAAACCTGGTGTGAATTACTTGTTGTCCTGAAAGCAGTTTGTCAGGCCAATTGATTACCTTGGTGGTGTACGTGAGGTGCACTGGTGGATCAGGTGAGGCTGCACTATCAGATGTGGTGTAACATGACAGTCTTTATTCGCAGGGGGGAGCTGCTGCTCTGGGATTTGACGAAGACGGGGAAGCAGAAATGGACACTGCTGGGGTCGTCATCAGAAGGACAGAATCACAGCAGGATTATCTTCAACTTGAGTTCGGTCTCCCTGCAGGATAACTGTGAGCTATTGCTGTCGACCTCGATGGACCGAGATGTGAGGGCTTCAAATTGTTTTCAAAACCTGCTCCACTCCCCTCTCTGAGGAAGCAGTCATGTTCTGTTGTGTTTTACTGTGAACAAGCATCTCAGCCGTTTCAGGCATCTGTTATTTTAACGAGTGTTCTGGCCCGTGCCACTTGCCTTGACCATCATTAGCACTGCTCACCCAATGCAAGGCGTACCAATGGTTTACAATCGCTATAGGGGTCAATATATGTATTGAGGGCACTGTTACATATGTGTATGTGTGTGGGTATATGATATCATAGCTATGACCATGACTTGGCTGAAAGTTGGGCAGGATTGGGAGCTCTGTTTTTCTAGTGATGAGATGGTGAAGGAGATAGAAAAGGAGAGGATTTTGCAATATCAGTCATGAAATCCATTCCAGGTGTGCAGAAGGCCAATATCTTGGAAGAATCATCAAATATGGTAATTAGGGTGAAAGTACAAAAATACAAAAGGAGCAATCACAGTACTGAGTATGTGCTAAGCCACCAAACAAGTGGGGATAGAGAAAGGATCCAGTGCAGAATTTAATAAGGAAGTAATCATCGGGCATTTTAACCACCCAGTTATTAACTAACTGGTTAGTTTCAGTGTGCAAGGTAGAGAGGGAGTAACATTTTTCAATTGCATTGTGCAGAACCCCTTGTAGCCAATGCATAGCTCAAGGGAAGGGACACTTCTGAATCTAATATTGGAAATTAGCTGAGGAAGGTGGTTCAGTAGGGAGCATTTTGGAGATGGTGACCATAAATCAGATCTATGGAAAAAGATAAGGATGGACTGGGAATGAAAGATCTAAGCTGGGAAAAATCTAATTTTACCAGGATACGATTTGATCCCAGTGGATTAGGAGCAGCTACTTGCAGTAAACAAACAGTGTGGGAGCAATGGGAGGCAGTCCAGGGGGAAGTGGTAAGAGTACAGGGCAGTTTATGTTTCCGTGATGACAAAAGTGGGACCAAAAGCAGAGAACCTGAATATCAACGGGCCGAAAGGTTAAGATTAAGAAGAAAGAGAAGCTTATGGCGGACACAGAGGTCTCAATGCTCATCATAATACAATCATAGATTGAATGGCATGTTGTAAGGATTCTATCAAGTCCATAGAGCAGCCTCTGAAGAGCATCCTACCTAGACCCAGACTTCCCTCACCCTACCCCTGTAACCTTGCATTTCCTGTGGCTAATCCACCTAGACTGCACATCCCTGGGCACTATGGGTAATTTAGCATGGCCAATCTACCCAACCTGCACATTCCTGGGCACTATGGGTAATTTAGCATGGCCAATCTACCCAACTTGCACATTCTTTGGACTGGGGAAGACTCCCTAAAGGAATTGCAGAGGGGAATCTTGAAAAGAAAATTAGGAATGCTGTGAAGGTGGATTTGAAAGCATTGGTGGGTAGAACAAAGGAAACACCAAAGAGTTTTTTTTAAAACCTTGTGAAGAGCAACAGCATGACTAAGGAAGAAGTAGTGACCATTGAAGTAATGGGTGTTTGGACCCAGAAGACGTGTGCCCAATCCTCAGTGAAGACTTTGTTTGGGAATGGAAATGGATGACGCGGGTTTAGACACCAGGGTAGAGGACTGTGAAATATTGGGAGAAATTAATATTGATAGAGGAGGAGGTACTCGAGGTTTAACAGATTTAGAAGTGAGTATTGTCTGGATGAGATGTGGCCCAGCACATTCAGGGAGGAGATATCGGGGATCCTGGCAATAATTTTCAACTCCTCTTTGGCAACAGGCAAGGTGCCACAGCACTAGAGCACTGCTAACGTTACCCAATTATTTAATAAAGAAAAAGATAGACCAGGAAATCACCGGCCATTCGGTCTCACCTTGGAAGTTATTAGAAAGTATTCTGGGGAACACAGTATACCGGTACTTGGAGAGATGGAGATTAATCAGGGATAGTCGTCATGAATTTGTTGATGGAAAGTCAGATTTGATTTTCTTTTAATAAAGAGGTAACTAGAAATGTTGATGAGGGTAATGCATTTAATGTGATCTACATAAACATTAGCAATGACTTTGATAAGGTCCTCATGGCAGACTGTGGGATCCAAGGTAGTGACACTTTGGATCCAAGAATAGCTGAGAGGCAGGAAGCCGAGGGTGATGATAGAGAGATGCTTCTATGATGAGAGATCTCTTTCCAGTGTGGTTCTGCAGGGCTTAGTGCTGGGGCCCTTTTCAGATGTACATTGCTTTTAAGACTTTAATGTAGGAATATGATTAAAGCGTTTGCAGGTAACATGAAAATTGTTAGTGAGCAGGACAGCTGTTGTTCAGATTGGAGACAGAAAGCTGAAACAACACCTCTGTATTCCCACAACACAGTGAAACCTTCAAAGACCCTCAATTTTGACCCCAATTAGTTCCTTACCAGACTTTTGAATAATCAATCCCTTAATTTGTGAGTAATCAATTCCAGACTTTGTAGCTTAAACAAAAGATTTAGTAATTTATTAACAATACAGTAATGACAGCAGAGGAAAAGCTAAACAACAAGGTAATCTATTTAATCTATGCTTTTAAACCCATTCACACAAAAGACAATGAGACTAATAAACTCATTTTAGGAGACAAATAAAAGTAAATAACAAAACTGATCCGATTACGTTAAGTGGCTTTCATGGTGCGTTGTTCCACAGGCATTGACAATGGTTTCTCTGAAGGTGTTGATCAGGGTCATCTTTACAATTCACTCAGATGAAGGCAGCAATTGTATAACTTAGTTTTCAGTTTTCCTCTGCTGCTTATGGCAGGGTAGACAAGGAACTTTCGAATCTTGTTGCTGTAGCATTAATGGTCAGCTCTTACAGGAAATACACAATTCAAAATCCAACTCACACTCTGACCGCTCCCTGACAGACTGACCATCTCTTCCAGAGGTCGTAGTCACCAGTCAACAGCTGCTTAAGCACAAGGTCTCTCCCAGACTTGCTGGAACCAATTCTTTGTTAATCGCCAACTTCTGCTGCCTGTATAAACATGATGCTTTTCCCCTTGGTGGTGAAGCATCTGCAGAACCTTTTGACCAGGAATCAACGAGCAGTTCACTTTGATGCTTGGCCTCATGTCTAGATAAAAGCTTGTTTGGTCTACTTTCCTTTCCACACCAACTGTTGCCCACCGTATAAAAGTCCTCCCAGTTCCCAGCTGAAAACTAAAATTGCTAAAAGAATAAAATAGAAATTATGAAAAATCAGCATGGTCTCTAACACTAATTCAGCTGTGCAGTGCAGTAGTAATTGGAATTCACCCTGAAAAAGTGTGAGATCATGTACTTGGGAAGGTATAACATTATGAAAGGTAGGTTCCTGGAAAGCAATGAAGATCCAAGGGGACTTGATTGCATAGCCACAGATCCTGGTTGATATGTGGTTAAAAAGGCATTTTTTAAAAATTAGCTGAGGCACAGAATAAAAGATAAGGAGATTACGCTGAAACTGTATAAGACGCGGAGCTGCACAGTGGCTCAGTGGTTATCCCTGCTGCCTCACAGCGCCAGGGACCCGGGTTCAATTCCACCCTTGGCCGTCTGCCTGTGTGGAGTTTGCACGTTCTCCCTGTGTCTGTGTGGGTTTCCTCCGAGTGCTCTGGTTTCCTCCCCCAATCCAAAGATGTGCAGGTTAGGGGGTTTGGCCAGGCTAATTTGCCCATAGTGTTCAAGGATGTGTGGGTTAGGTGCAGTACCCATGGGAAATGCAGGGATACAGTTTGGGTTGGGGTTGGGTCTGGGTGGGATCCACTTAGGAGGGTTTCAGTATGGACTTGTTGGGAAGATTGGCCTGTTTCCACTGTGAGGATTCTACAGTTCTATGACACTGGTTAGGCCATAACTGGAGGAGTATTGCGTGTAGTTCTGGTCACCACATTAGAGAGTGGATGTGATTGCACTAGAGAGCGTCCAGAGAAGATACACCAGAATGCAGCCTGTGCTGGACGGTCTGAGCTCTGAGGGACCCTGAAGAAGGGTTACACCCGAAACGTTGACTTCTCCACCTCCTGATGCTGCTTGCTTTGCTGTGTTCCTCCAGTCTCCTGCTTGTCTCCATTGCTTTCCATGCAGCAGAAGTTGGTGGAGGAGTATGAGGTAATGAGGAGCAAGAGTAGAGACACTAGGTACATGTTACCATTATTACAGGGGGTGCAGATTTAAGATCAGAAGTAGAGACTAAAAGGCAAATTAAGGAGAAATTGTTATTGCTCTGAGTCTGACACTGTGCCTGAAAGGGAGTCGAAGAGTATGGTGCTGGAAAAGCACAGCAGGTCAGGAAGCATCTGAGGAGCAGGAGAGTTGACGTTTTGAGTATAAGCCCATCATCAGGAATGCCTGATAGGGAGGTTGAGTCAGGGACACCTGTGACATTTAAGCAGTATTTAGACATTCACTTGCGTTGCCACAGTCTCCAGCCAATAGCTGGGAGATGGGATTAAAGCATTCTTATCTTTGACCACCATGGAGATGATGAGCCGAATGGCCTCATTTGGTGCTGTAAAAATGTCTGAGCCTGTGTAAAGATCACTTCAGTTGATTACACGTTCACAGTTGAAACAGTCAGTGGGTTAGTGTTGAACAGAGATACTGTTGGTTCCAGTTTGTAGTGTGTCGGACTCTCTCTCTGGCTCCATTGGAGTTTACATTGATTATTGTTTTCCTTTCTGTCCCAGGTGAAGTGTTGGGACCTTAATACACTGGACTGTTGCTGGACGCAGCCGACACTTGGAGGCTTTGTCTACAGTCTGGCATTCTCCCCTGTGAATATCGGCTCCCTTGCTATAGGTGTGGGTGACAGTATGATCAGGGTGTGGGACACCCTGTCCCTCCAGCGTGCTTATGACATCAAGACTCTATGGCAAGGAATCAAATCCAAGGTCACTGCTGTAAGTACCAGGCAATTCGCCGATTTCTGCCTTTTGCCCCCCCACCCCCCACCCAGCTTTTTTTTTTATATTTTGCAGTGGCACAGTGGTTAGCACTGCTGCCTCACAGCACCAGAAATCCGGGTTCAATTTCCGCCTCAGGCGATTGACTGTGTGGAGTTTGCACGTTCTCCCCGTGTCTGTGTGGGTTTCCTCCCGCAGTCCAAAAATATGCAGGGTAGGTGAATTGGCCATGCTAAATTGCCCGTAGTGTCTCTCTCTCTCGCTCTCGCTCTCTCGCTCTCGCTCTCTCGTTCTCTCTCTCTCTCGCGCTCTCTCTCTCGCGCTCTCTCTCTCGCGCTCGCGCTCTCGCGCTCGCGCTCTCACTCACGCACTCACACACACACCATGTCTCACAGACACTTAGTTTCCCGCAACGACTCCTCTAACTTTTGAATATTTTTCTAGGCGTCTGGCCATAAGTTAGTTACGAAGTGCACCCTCAGTGGCCCTTCAGCTACTGGCCCTTCTCACACGAAGCATGATCTGATTCCTCCTGACTGTAAGGCTGTTTTTCATTGACATTTTCTCATTTGTTTTTTTATCCTCTCCTCGCGTCCGAGGATTGTACTTCCAATCGCTCTCGCGCTCTCGCGCTCTCGCGCTCTCTCGCTCTCTCGCTCTCTCGCGCTCTCGCTCACTCGCTCTCGCGCTCTCTCACGCTCTCGCTCTCTCTCGCACGGCTGTAGACCTGGGTGACACCATGCTCCCACGTTGATCTGTCTGTGTTCCCAACTCTTCCTGCTGCAAAGCTTTCCCTATCCTGGGAATGTTTGATGGGGACAGTGTAGAGAAAGCTTTATCTGACTCTGTACTGTTTGGGGACAGCATCGAGGGAGCTTTATCTGACCCTGTCCTGGGAATGTTTGATGGGGACAGTGTAGAGGGAGCTTTAGTCTGTCCCTTGCCTTGTGCTGTCCCTGTCCTAGGAGTGTTCGCTTTCAGATTAGACTCCATCTCTGAGGGTCAATTTGTTTTACACAGAGGGTGGTTCGCGTGTGGAATGAACTTCCTGAGGATGTGCTGGATGTGGGTACAGTTACAATGTTTAAAAGCCATTTGGATAAGTTGCTGAATATGAAAGATTTGGAGGGATATGGGCCAGGAACAGGCAGGTGGGACTGGTGTAGTTTGGGAACATGGTCAGCATGGGCTATTTGGGCCGAAGGGTCTGTTTCCATGCTCCATGACACTGTATGCGTTTGTTTTAAATTCCTGAGTTCTGGAAAGTCCTTAGTGAACTCCCTCAGTCAGATGGTTTTCAGTCTGTCATATCTTGTCTGTTTGATGCTCTCTCTTTTTTTGTTTTGAAAACTTGGAGAGATCCCTTCCCAGAGCTCTCACCCTTGTGAGGCACTGTACATGGCTGCATGGGGAAAGGGCCTATGAAAGGAGAGAAAAGCTCATTGCTTAATACTGACCCTGAATGTGAGAAATGAAAATCTCACTCAGCAGAAACCAATGACATCATATCACCATTCACCCGAGTCTGTATGAGTCATTAGAAAATGGACGAGAAACGTCGATTCTCCTGTTCCCTGGATGCTGCCTGACCTGCTGCGCTTTTCCAGCAACACATTTCCAGATTAGAAAATGGACACCAAATACTGGCTTTACTAGTGACATTCATATCCTGTGCTGGAATCAAAATGAGTGAATGATTGTGTCAAGTCAATTTGAGTAGAGGCATTCAAACTGCAGAAGTGTACGTTCACAGCACGGAAACAGACCTTTCAGTCCAACCAGTCCATGCCGAACATAATCCCAAACTAAACTAGTCCCATCTGCCTGCTCCTGGCCCATATCCCTCCAAACCTTTCCTATCCATGACTTTATCCAAACGTCTCTTAAATGTTGTAACTGTTCCCACATCCACCATGAAAGCCAGGCCAGTTAATAAACGGTAAATGTTCAAATGTGGAATGTCGAAGCACCGAGGGAGTGTGGAGTGCACATGTCACTGAAGGACAGATCGACCAGGTGGATAAACCCTCAGCAGCTCTGGCAGCATCTGTGGCGAGACAACAGTTAACGTTTCAAATCCAATAGGACTCTCCTTCAAAGTTACATCTCGTTCTGAAGAAGTCATATTGGATTTACCAGTTAGCTTTGTTTCTGTTTCCACGGCTGCTGCTCGTCCTGGTGAGTTTCTTCAGCAATTCCTGCCTTTATTTCAGATCTTCAGCACTCTCAATACCTTGTGCAGATTATATGCAGATTATAAGAGCAGGTGGGTTCTGCTAGAATTGAATAACACACCAGGTAAACCAAAGCCAGAGGGCTGCACGCAGAAATGATACATAGGCACGTACGCATTAGGAGCAAGAGTAGACCACTCGGCCCCTCAGTCTTGCTTCTGCATTCAGTAAGGGTCACTTTGTCACAGGAAGGATGTGATCGCACTAGGGAAAGTGCATCTGATGTCTGGGTGGAGAGAGTGTCTCTTGCTGTCGTGTACCAGTGTGCTGCTTGTTTTCAGCTTGCATAGCTGTTCAGCAGCAGAGAGAGAGAGAGGGAGAGAGACGAGCCTGTCCCTGTGAGTACACAACCACTCTACTGCCGGACCCCAAGCAGGATCACCTCTTGCTGCCACACGGACACAGACCCTCGTGACCCCAGGCTGAAGGTTCAGAGGGCATGTGGTTGTCAGATTTTCAGGGTGCAGGCTCCCAGAGTGAACCCTGGCATTCGTGACATAAACCCCCCAGTCACAGGGCACAGTGGCACAGTGTTGTGGAAACCTCTGGGGATTTGAAGGCCCAGGCAGTAAATCCTGGCCTAGTCAATTTTGGAGCGGAGGCCAAAAGGGGGACGGTTGTGTAACCGCATCACCTTTCTGACAGCTCTGGCTACAAGCTGGTGCTAGGCTTCCTGCGATGGACCCAACTGAAGAGCTAGATTGGGTGCGGTCCCTAATGCTTGGGCAGTTCTTGCATCTCCACAAACCTTGCTCGGGCTTGCACCCTGGAGAAGAACACTCTACCTCAGCTGCTGAGCGTTAACACACTGTGGGAGACTACAGTTACGAGGAGTAATTCCGATACAGTTGGCAAAGGGAGTGGGTGCCGTGGGGGGGAACTGATGAATCCCATTGATCATCTGCTGCTCACCTCCTGTATGGCAGCACCTGTCTTTCCAATGATGATCAAAATACTGACCCACCACAGTCCGTCTGCTTCATGGGGGGCTTGGAGAAAATGCGCAAAGCGAAGACCCTAACTCTGTGATTGGCAAACGGAAACATCGACACCAGGTACATGGAACTGATAGATAACTCGCAGCTGATTTAGCGGATAACTGGAAGAAAAATCATGGTAATTAAAATCACAATTGCCATTGTACTGAGTGGTTTACTGAGGCCATTTCAGAGAGCACTTCAGCAGATACCACATTGCAGTCACACATAGGCCAAACTCTGTAAGGAAGGCACATTCCTTTCCCTGAAGGGACGTGCGTAAAGCAGATGGGTTTTTATGGGCATCATTGTTGATTGATGGGTTTTACTTGTTTATGTTTCTGTTTCTTGCAGTTGTGTTGGCACCCAACCAAAGAGAGCTCATTGGCATTTGGAACTGAGGATGGCAAAGTTGGCATTTATGAAATTTATTCAAACAAGTAAGTAAAGAATGAACATATGTTTGTATAGCGCCTTTCACCATGTCTGGGTTGTCCTGAAGTGCCAAACAGGAATGCCACCTGTGGGATCTTCACACACACGCCTCCTGAATCAGGAGATTTTTTTAAAAATTCATTCACGCAATGTGAGCATCACTGGTTGAGCCAACATTTATTACCCATCCCTAGCTGCCCAGAGGAAGTGAGGACAGCAGATGCTGGAGATCAGAGTCCAAAAGTGTGGTGCTGGAAAAGCACAGCCGGTCAGGCAGCATCCGAACAGCAGGAGAATTGACTTTTCAGGCAAAAGCTCTTCATCAGGAATCGTCGACTCTCCTGCTGTTTGGATGCTGCCTGACCAGTTGTGCTTTTTGAGCACCACACTTTTTTGACTCCTCATTTTGTACAGTGCAGGGACATAATCCCTGGGGTGTCCTGGTTCAAACTTATCCTTCACATAACATCAGTTTTAAAAAAAACATTGGTTGTCATCAGGTTGCTGTTTACGAGAGCTTGCTGTGTACTAAATGGCTGCTGTGTTTCCTGCATCATAGCCGTGACAACCTGAAGCTCTGAAAGGTGTCGTATAAATGCATACCTTTGTATTGAGTACAGGAGGTGGGAGGTCATGTTGCGGCTGTACAGGACATTGGTTAGGCCACTGTTGGAATATTGCGTGCAATTCTGGCCTCCTTCCTATCGGAAAGATGTTGTGAAACTTGAAAGGGTTCAGAAAAGATTTACAAGGATGTTGCCAGGGTTGGAGGATCTGAGCTACAGGGAGAGGCTGAACAGGCTGGGGCTGTTTTCCCTGGAGCATCGGAGGCTGAGGGGTGACCTTATAGAGGTTTACAAAGTTATGAGGGGCATGGATAGGATAAATAGGCAAAGTCTTTTCCCTGGGGTCAGGAGTCCAGAATTAGGCGGCATAGGTTAAGGGTGAGAGGGGAAAGATATAAAAGAGATCTAAGGGGCAACTTTTCACACAGAAGGTGGTACGTGTATGGAATGAGCTGCTAGAGGCTGGAGGCTGGTACAATTGCAACATTTAAGAGGCATCTGGATGGGTATATGAATAGGAAGGGTTTGGAGGGATATGGGCCGGGTGCTGGCAGGTGGGACTAGATTGGGTTGGGATATCTGGTCGGCATGGACGGGTTGGACCGAAGGGTCTGTTTCCATGCTGTACATCTCTATGACTCTAATCCCTACTGTGTGGAAGTAAGCCATTCTGCCCATCGAGTCCACACTGGCCCTTTCGAAAAGCATCCTGCCCACCCCGTGCCCTGTTCCTTTTAACCCTGCATTTCCCACGGCCAATCCATCCTAACCTGCACATCTTTGGACCATGGGAGGAAACCAGAGCACCCAGAGGAAACCCATACAAACACAGGGAGAATGTGCAAACTTCACACAGACAGTCACCTGAGGCTGGAATCAAACCCGGGTCCCTGACGGTGTGAGGCAGCAGTGCTAACCACTGAGCCACCGTGCTGCTCTCTGCTTGTCTTCATTTCCCAGGGCAAGAGAGGGACAGCATGGCTTCCCAAAGGATTACAGAAGCTTTGTTCAGTTGTTTCATCAGAAAGTGAGAAATAAGAGGGAAGTGCATTCACACGATGTGAGCATCACTTGCTGCACCAGCATTTATTGCCCATCCCTAATTGCCCAGAGGGCAGTTGAGAATCGACCACATTGCTGTGGGTCTGGAGTCCTACATGGGCCAGACCAGGTAAGGATGGCAGATTTCCTTCCCTTAAGGACATTAATGACCCTGAGACCCACTCTGCCATTCAACAAGATCATGGCTGGACTTCAGACACAACTTCCACTTTCCTGTTTGATCCCCTTTGGAGGCCTCACTCCTATCAACCGTGGATTTGAATGCACTCACTAACTGAGCATTCACAGCGTTCTGGGCTGGAGAATTCCCAACCTCTGAACAAGAAAGTTTCTCCTCCTCCAGGTCCCAAATGCTGACCCTTTATCTAGACACTGAACCCCAGTTCCCGATTGTCTGTGCAGGTATGGAGCTGACTGTCACCATCTACTCTGTCTAAGAATGCCATGCATTTCAGGGAGATCACCTCTCCTCCTCCTCCTAAACTCCAGAAAGTATCAGCCTGCTCTGAATGATTACTCCTGGAGGTCCAGCTGGTTTATTTGGAAGCATAAGGTTTCAGAGTGCTGTTCCTACCTGACGAAGGATCGGCATTCTGAAAGCTAGTGCTTCCAAATAAATCTGTTGCACTATAACCTGGTGTTGTGTGCTTTTTAATTTTGTCCACCCCAGTCTAACATTGGCTCCTCCACATCATAATCCGGGAAGGACAGACCTCTCTCCTTTTGGGTATCACAAGAGGTGGTCTTATTAAGGTATACAAGATGCTGAGGGGGAGTTTGACGATGGATACTGGAACCTACAGTTCTAAAGAAGAGCCATCACAGACTTTTGAAGCATTAACTCTGTTTCACCCTCCACAGACTCTGCCAGTCATAGAGTCGTACAGCACAGAAACAGACCCTTCGGTCCAACTAGTCCAGGCTGACCAAAATCCCAAACTAAGCTAGCCGCGCCTGCCTGCTCCTGGTCCATATCCCTCCTCAACTTTCCTCTTCATTAACTTATCCAAATGTATCTGCCTCTGCCACTTCCAATGGCACTTCAGCTCACATGCGAACCACTCTGTGTGTAAAAAAAAAAAAGTCTCCCCCATCCTCCATGTTACTTTTAAATCTTTCTCCTCTCACCTTAAAAATATGGCCCCTAGTTTTGAAATCTACCCACCCAAGGGAAAAGACTGTTGCGATTCATCTTATCCATGCCCCTCATTATAGAGTTTCTCTCGCACTCTCTGGGTTTGTTTCAGATTCCCAGCAGCCATTGTATTTTGTTTTTATTTAAATGTTGAACGTATGGTTTCCCCTTGTGGTAGGAACTAGAACTGAGGGACATAGTTAAGTGTGACACTTAACGTTTCTTTCTGAGGGTAGAGTCATTGCAACACTCTCCCACAGAGAGCATTGGAGGTAGGGGCATTAAAAAGTTTAAAGTCTGAGGTAGGTTCTTGATTAACAAGTGAATCAAACATTATTGGTGGTAGACAGACAGGAATAGGCGTTGATCCCATAATCCAATCAGCGTTGACCTTATTGAATGTCACAGAAGGTTCAAGGGACCCACTCCTGTTCCAAATTCTGCCTGTTTTAAATTTTGACAGAGCTTGACAGTTAACTGTCAGTCGTCATCTAACTAGTACATACTTCGTGCCAAATCTCTACCGTTCTAAGTTCACCTGCTAGACAATAAACTTTATAATATTCAATAAAAATTCAAAATCAGATGAATCGTTGCAACTAAGACAATTAATTATGTCCCTCCCTCCTTGCTTAAGGAGACAGAAACTGCAATGTGCTCCAGGTGTAGTCTGAACTATGTACTGCAGCAAGATCTCCTTGTTCTTGTGTAGAAACCCTTCCTGTTTGCACTCTGTTTTGGATGTGGACATCCTGATGTTCAAAAAACAAGGAACAACACAGGAATATGCCCTTTGGCTCATCTACACGTGACCTCTTTCTAAGCTAAAAACCTTTGTGCCTCTACGTGATCCATATACCCCTCTTCCCTGTCTTCTCATATATTTGTAGGGTGCCTCTTAAACGTAGCAATTGTATCTGCCTCTGCCACCTCATTTGGCAGGCACTTAACATGCTCTATTTATAAAGAAAGCTTCCCTGTCACATCACTTTTAAATTTACCCGGTTTACCTTTAAAACCATGTTTCCCCCCATAATTGACATTTCTACATTGGATTCCTTGCAGGCCCCCTCAGATTTCCAGCTCCTACCACAGGAAGACTGTTTACGCTCTGGCTTGGGGGCCACCACTGCCCCCCATGGCGAATGGTGAGTCTTACGTCATCCTGGGATGTAGCGCGCTGTGACTAAACCTCCTGCGATCGGTGGCCATTGGCCAGCTATATCTCCTCAAACAGGCGGTGATGGGGATGGGCCAGGTGAGACACTGACCAGTTGCCCCTGGGTTTCCTCTCCCTAACAGATGGGGATGGGCCGGTGAGACACTGACCAGTTGCCCCTGGGTTTCCACTCCCTAACAGATGGGGATGGGCCGGTGAGACACTGACCAGTTGCCCCTGGGTTTTCTCTCTCTAACAGGCGGTGATGGGAATGGGCAGTTGAGACACTGACAATTGCCCTGGGTTTTCTCTCTCTAACAGGCGGTGATGGGGATGGGCCAGG
Source organism: Chiloscyllium plagiosum (assembly GCF_004010195.1). Classification (NCBI taxonomy): domain Eukaryota; kingdom Metazoa; phylum Chordata; class Chondrichthyes; order Orectolobiformes; family Hemiscylliidae; genus Chiloscyllium; species Chiloscyllium plagiosum. The sequence goes on from NC_057723.1 coordinate 6,387,252, forward strand.
TGTTAGCCTGTACAGCTGCGCGGGTGAGGGGATCATCCTGCAGCACAACCCCTGGAAACTGACAGCAGATGCCCAGGACATCAACCGGTTAATCCGGGAGACCAATGGAATCAAGGTGGGTCTTCACAGCTGTGTCTCCAATCCTGGGGAAGGTGCAAGTCTTTTCTGGTTTTTAGTCTTTGCATTTTCATTCGGCTTGGATAATCTGTAAATTAACAGACTCGGACCATTCTTAGAAAGGCATTAAAGAAAACATGAAGTCATGCATTCCCATCACGTCTTGCATAAGCAAAGTCAATAAGGCACATTTTTAAAAACAAAATGAGGTGTCTGGTCATCTAGGATGTACACTACCTGTTGTGTGTGCAGCAAGCTCCCCTAAATAACATTATATTAATGACCAGGCTTTCGGTCCTAATTGAGGTTGATTGATATGGGGATCAATGATGCTTATAAAAAGCAGATTTGTCAGTTCTTTTTCTTGTAGTCATCAGGACTATTCTCAAGAATACCAGTAAAAAGGAGAATAATTTGTGTACTTTGAGAAGAGAGTTCTGATTGGCTGGCAAGTGAACATTGTAAGGTGGCAGTGTTGCAGTGGAAAGTGTACCAGTTAGAGTATGATTTGTTGACAGTTAACTTCCAAACTTTTTACCAATTTAAGCTTGGTAAACTGTCATGGACGTTATCCTGAGGAATTAACGATTGACTGCAATAAGAGTTCTACCCGCTCAGTCGCACTGACATTACAGGATCAGTAATTCAACTAGAAAAAGAAAGCAGATTCTTTTGACTATTGTTTGTAGTTTAGAACGCCTTATTTAAGGAAGGATGTAAATGCACTGAAGGCATTTCTGAGGAGATTTACAGATGAACCTCGATTATCCGAATTTCGGATTATCCGGACAAGGTCACGATGGTTGGCTAAACTATGTTATCCGGCATTCGATTATCCGAACATTCGATGATCTGAACAAAATACTCCCCGTCTGAGGTGTTTGGATAATCGAGGTTCCTCTGTATTCAGTTGATATCCGGAACTGGGTTATTTGAGGGTTTGGAAGGTGCTGTCAAAGAATTCTATGCTTGTTTTCACTGGAGTTTAGAAAAGTGGGAAGTGATTCGGTTGAAGTCTATAAGATCATGAATTATTTTGACCAGGTGAGTGTGTGGAAATGAAGTTTCCTCTTGTGGGTGAGCCCAGAACCGGGGAATCTGTTTTGAACCAAGGGGTCCCCTTTTTGGACAGAGATGTGAATTGTCTTTTTCTGAGGGATTTGTGACTTTGGAGTTCCCTGTTGCGGGAGAGGACAAAGGGGTCAGAGGTTGTCAAGGGAGCTGGGGATGTGAATTCAAAACAGATTGGTCACAAACTTACTCAATGGCAGAGTAGGCCTGAGGGACTAAGTTGACCAAATGTTCCTAACTCCTCCTTTTGTAAATAGTGTTGTTGGACACATCTGATCCGTGAGCTGAATGAGAGGAGGCAGAAAATGGAATGATTGAGACATTGAGAGGGGAAGGAGCCTACTGTGAATTTTTAAATTCAAATTTATTTCTGTATTTATTGCCACCCAATTGTTGTAATTAAGGTGGTGTGGGTGAGCTGCCTTCTTGAATCGCTGCAGACCATGTGCTGTATGTTGACCCACAATGCCCTTAGGGAGGGAATTCCAGGACTTTGACCCAGTGAGAGTAAAGGAACAGTGATACGTTTCCATTTCAGGAGGTGGGTGGCTTGGAGGTGAACTTGCAGGGGGTGGTGTTCCCATGTACCTGCTGCCCTTGTCCTTCTAGATGGGTGAGTTTGGAAGGTGTTGTCTAAGGATTTTGGTGAGTTACTACAGTTGGAGATAGTACACACTGCTGCTACTGAGTGCTGGAGGTGGAGGGAGTGGAATGCTTATGTATGTGCTGCCAATGAAGTGGGCTGCTTTGTCCTGGAAGTTAAGCTGCTTGAGTGTTGGAGCTGCACCCATTCAGGCAAGTGGGGAGTATTGATGATCATTGGTCAATGCACTTTGTTGATACATTCTGTTTATTGTCTCCCTATCCCTCATTAGCATAAACTTCCAGGTCGCAGTGAACTGAACTGGAAACCTGATGGTAAAGTCCTGGCTATTGGGAACGACGATGGGTGAGACTTTATCACATCACGTTTTGCCATGTGGCTGGATTAACTTAGATACAAGTGGCAGCACAGTGAGCCCCCTTGAACTGCTGCAGTCCTTGTGAGGGGAATGGGGCTGAGCGTTGGTGCAGGGGGGGTGAAATGTTGTTCCAGACATTTCACCTGTAATTACAAGTTGGGAAGGTTAAGGGATAGGGATTACAGGCATCTTGTGGCGTAGTGGTAGTGTTCCTGCCTCTGAGCCTGAGGGTGCCTCTGATTCCCAATCCTTGTTCCCAGATAATAACATCTCTAAACAGAAAATGTCAATATTATTTTACTCCATTAATAATCTTGATAATTCAGTTCAAATGTGTGTGGACCTGGGAGTTTGAATAATATTCAAAACTAAATTAAAGAGGTATTTGGTAAATGAAGTGAAAAGGCTGGTGTCAGCTGATGTGACCACCAGAATGTTGGATCATTTACGTCCAGCTGGTTCACTAATAAACATGTTATAAAGGCACCTTATGTTCATGATGTGGTGAAGCTGGTGTTGGACTGGGGTGTACAAAGTTAAAAAATCACACAACACCAGGTTATAGTCCAACAGGTTTAATTGGAAGCACTAGCTTTCGGAGCGACGCTCCTTCATCAGGTGGTTGTGGAGCAGCGCTCCGAAAGCTAGTGCTTCCAATTAAACCTGTTGGACTATAACCTGGTGTGCGATTTTTAACCTTATGTTCAAGTTACTTCACATTCTCACTCACTCACTCCCAAACGTGCACAGTTGTACTCTTAACTCACACCTAACCTTGTGTACACTGTCTCACATGTTTGAAAAATGGCTGCAGCATTTGCGCACACAGTAACCTTTGGGCTTTGGTTTGATTCGGTCTGTGTGTTCGCAGACACTGGCAATGAGATTTGCAGTGACTGCAATACCTCCTTCATTTATTTCAGTGAATAATCATGTGATTGTCCTTGGCCTATTTGTGGTTTCAGTTTATACTTGGCTGCTGTTAACTGACTTAGCAAGCTGCTCAGTTGGCTCTGAGCAATAAATGCCAGCCTTGCCAGTGATGCCAGTTTCCTGAGAGTGACTGCACCTTTTTTCAAATTCCTCACTGAATTGAGATTTGCTCTTTTGTTGATATAGTCAATGGTAATCGCTCTCTCTCAAAAGAAATATTTATTGGCCATTCATTGCTGAGTTTTAGAAAATGGTGTTTGGGGTAGAAGTGTCAAGGGAACCTAATTGTTTTGCCATAGATGTAAGATTGACAGAATCCCGCATGGGAAAGGAGGCCATTTGGTTCTACCAGCTTCCTTTCAAAAGGCTATCCAATTTCCCAAGATTCTCCTTGGGCTGGAGAGTTTACGAAGAGAGATTGGACAGGCTGGAGTCATTTTCACTGGAGTAGAGGAGACCGAGGGGGCCATAATTGAGATGGAGAAAATTGAGGCATAAAGATAGGGTTGACAGGAAGGACCCTTTTCCTTTGGTGGAGCGATCAATGTGCCCGGTCATAGATTGAAGATAAAGGCCGGGCGATTTAGAGGAGATGTTAGGAAAACTTTTTTTCACCCAGAGGGTGGTGGGAATCTGGAAATCCCTGCCTGTAAAAGGGGCAGAAGCAGAAACCCTCATCACATTGAGGAAATGTTTAGATGTCCTTTTGTGAGGCGTAAGCACACAAGGCTATGGACCAAGTGCTGGGAAATGGGTTTTGAGCAGTTAGGTGGTTGTATTTGAGCAGGACAGACTTGGTGGGCTGAATTATAAACTGAAGTCACAAATCAGTCAAGGACAAACATAGAAACAAAGAAGATAGGAGCAGGAGGAGGCCCTTCAAGTCTGCTTAGCCATTCATCAGGATCATGGCTGATTGTACAACCCAATAGCTTAATCCTGCTTTCTCCCCATGACCTTTGATCGCATTCGCCCCAAGTGCTATAGCGAGCTGTCTCTTAAATATATTTTATATGTTGTAAACCCCTATGACTCTAATTTGTCCCATGGTCTCTTAACTCTCTCCCAGTAGCTTGATTAAAGTTTCTGTGTAATGGGGAGGGTGGGAAAATGTTCTTATTGGATCCTTGAAGTTGTTGCTGTTCTTATTTTCCTCCTGTCTCACCCTCACAGTTGGGGCGTGTTGTGTGGATGCTGTTGCTATGGTATTTGATGTTTCTGTCTCTCTCTAGGTCGATTGAGATCTTCCAGGCTCCTCACTTGAAGTTGCTGTGCACCATTCAGATGCACCACAAGCTGGTGAATGCTATCCGCTGGCATCACCCACACGGCACACAACCTGAGCTCAGCTCCCTCATCGCCTCCGGCTCCAACAATGCCATTATCTACGTTCACAACCTGAAAACCGTGCTGGGTAACTGCTCCCCCTAACTCTCTGTGGTACACCGACAGACTCCCCTCTTCACACACCATAAACCCCGCCCCCCCATCCCCAAAGGATCGTAGCAAACAGGAGCAGGAGTAGGCCACTCGGCCCTTCGAGCCTGCTGCTTGACTGTGGCTCATTATCCGGTCCCCGAACACACCCTGCTGGAGTTTGTCCCAGTGTGCCGGCTATCTGGAGCTGTTGAACCAGCCCATGCTCCTGTCCACATTCCTGTTCACTCCTGACACTGCAGGGCCTAGGCTGACCTCACCTGTGATTGCAGAAGGGATGGGCTTGAGGGGGCTGAATGGCCTCTTTTGCCCTCTTGGGCAGGGAGTCCTTGCGCCACAGGCGGCTGGATTGGACGACTAGTCTCTGTTTCTCATGGTTCACCGTTTCAGCCGCATCCTGCAATCCCATTGAGCTGACGGGAGGTTTGGATCAGACTCGGTCCATTGTGTACAAGTTGTTCTGCTGTCACGCAATGCTCCCATTCCTCTGCAACTCCATGCTATAGAAAATCATGCTGTGGGAAATCGCTATATAAAATAAATCGCTATCTTTACGCTGTAGAAGGTTGCATATTGAAAATTGCTGTACCCATTTAACAGAAAGTTCGTGTTATCCAAACAACGGCCACAATTCATCAATCATGTTATAACCAATTCACGTTGACGGAACACAGGTTATACCATAATGATCTGTTCAGTAGCTACTCAGGTTAGCGTGAGAGATGACAGACTGTTAGCACGCACTGTCGCTCCCTTTCACTCTGTCCTGCTCACAGTATCCTATTGACAGCATTGTGCGGTAGTTTATTAGTGACTGCTGTGTCCGTGAGCTTCATGGACCGCCAGTCTGTGCAGTGTAACCAAAAAGTGAGAGTGCCTCCCTCCTTCAGCTCAGTGCTTGCTCCTGCATTGTCGTAAGGCAGCAAGGCAGTCAAATGGAATAAAAGCGCAAGTTATTTCCTTTCTCTTTGTCTCAGAGAGCCCTCCGGACACTCCAATAACAGTGACTGAACCGTACAGGACATTACCAGGGCATACTGCGAAGATCACGAGTCTGGCGTGGAGCCCTCACCACGATGGAAGGCTGGTGTCAGCCTGCTATGATGGCACTGCGCAGGTGAGCTCCTCACTCAATAGTGTCTTAAACTAGAAAACGACCGAGACTTTGACATCTCGAGTATTTTCCCCTATCCCTCGATTACCTGCAGAAATGGGAGTGATCCACCAGCTTTCTGAACTCTTTTTATTCACTCGTGGGATGTGGGTAACGCTGGCTGGGCCCAGCATTTATTGCCTGTCCCTAGCTGTCCTTGAGAAGGTGGGGGTGAGCTGTCTTCTTGAACCGCTGCAGTCCATGTGCTGTAGGTAGACCTACTTTGTCATTAGGAGGGAATTCCAAGATTTTGACCCAGCGACACTGAAGGGACAGTGATATATTTCCAAGTCGGGAAGGTGAGTGGCTTGAAGGGGAACCTGCAGGTGGTGATGTTCCCTTGTATCTGCTGCCCTTGTCCTTCTAAATGATGATGGTTGTGGGTTTGGAAAATTTCTAAGATGAATTTCTGCAGTGCCTCTTGTAAATGGTAGATACTGCTGCTACTGAGCATCTGCTGCTAGTGATGGTGGAAGTGGATGGCACTACATCCACAAATAATCACAAGCTCCTCTATTCTGAATAAAGTTGAGCTTCTTGCGTGTTGTTGGAGCCACACCCAGCCAGGCAAGTGAGGAGTATTCCATCACACTCCTGCCTTGTGCCCTGTGGATGGTGGACAGCCTTTGGGGAGTCAGGGGGTGAGTTACTCGCCGCAGTATTCCTAACCCCTGACCTTCTGTTGCAGCCACTGCTTTTACATGGTGAGTCCATTTGAGTTTCTGCTCATTGGTAACCCAAGATTGTTGGTAGTGGTGATTCAATGATGATACCATTGAATGCCAAGGGGTGGAGGTTAAATTGTTTCTTATTGGAGATGATCGCTCTCTGGCACTTCAAGGTTTTCGATAGGGCACCGTGGGGATATGCCAGGCTGGATCTAGGGCAGAGGGAACCTGGCTGTGCTGAGAGATTGGTTTTCCCTGTGGAACAGAGAAGATTAAACCAAGATTTAATGACAGAACCTGACAAGTTCTGATCAAGGAAATAAGAAACTGTTTCCATTAGTTGAAGAACCAGCCACCAGAAAGACACTGGTTTGTGGCTGTTGACGAGAGAGAAAGATGGGAATAATCTTTGTGCAGTAAGTGCTGATCTAGAATTATCTTAAAAGATGGTGGAAGCATGTTCCAAAGGGAATCCAATAATCCTTGGATGGGGTATGGGGGGAGGGGGAAGTACAGGACTGGATAAAAACATTGGAATATGAGAATGTTTGCCCTGATGATGCTTCATATCTTTAGTTGACAAAAATCTATCAATACCAGTTGTAAAGTTTAACAATTCACCCAAAATTGATTGCTTTTTGCCAAAGGTGGCTCCAAACCTATACCAACCTTTTTGTATAGATATCGTTTCCTGATTTTGCCTCTTAAGAAATTAGAGTCTGACTTCTTTACCATTTCTCCCTACTCCGAGACTATCTGATCGGTAGGAATAATGTCTCTCTATCTCTGTCCAGCTTATTAGTTACCTTTTGTGTCTTGAAAGCTTCAATCAAACTGCGTTTAACCTTCTAAATTGCAGGGAATGCAATCCTTTGCTTGTTTATAGTATGTCCCCCTTATGTCTCCCTTATAATTTAACCCTTAGAATCCAGGCATCATTCTGATGAATCTACACTGCACACCCTGCAATCCTTTATGTGGACGTGGGGGGGTACAGGAAGGTGCTGTTGACATAGAACTGCTCTCAAATGCTCCAGTGTGACCTAACTAGGGCTCGATGTAACTGAAGCATGATCTATTATTTTCTAGTCCTTGCAGAGAGAGAGTTCTTCCAAAGATCTGACATAGGGGTATGGGCTGAATGGTTATCTCCTGTGCTTTATTATTTTGTGATGCTGCTCCTAGTGGTGGGTATTGAGTTTTAGGAGCAGGTCATTCAACCCCATGAGCCTGTTCCACCATTCAGTGAGATCATGGCTGATCTGTGGCCTAACTCCACATATCTGCCTTTGGCCCAAATCCCATAATATTTTGCTTCACAAAAATTAGTCTATCTCTAATGTCTGGTCCAGCATCAACAGCTCGTTGGGTACTTAAAATGACCTTTAAGCTAATAGCTAATGTACTCTCCTGGTCCTGAGGGTGTGACATTTGGCAGAGATGAGGATTTGCCATGCCTTTGTTGTTCTCTCCCAGTTTATGTGGAGGTGAGGGGTGTAGGGAGGTGCTGTTCACATAGCCTCAGTGATTTGCTATGTTCTCCGTGACTTCTAGTCAGACTCCGTGACTTCAAAAGTCTGCAGCTGTTGGGCTTCATTGGGGTAGCACACTGGGGAAGCAAGCCACACTTTGCAGCAATTACTGGAAAGGAAAGGGGACTAATCTGGAGATGTTTTTACAAGAGAACCAGCCACTCTGTGCCTCTTGCAAACAAGCATTTAGAAAAGGGGAGATGAGAAGTAACCTTCTAATCAGCAAGAACAAATTCAACAGATCTTGTGAACAAAGATGACTGAATTGCTTTGCGGGTTACCCTGCTGTCTACCTTTTTCTGTTTGTGTGGGGGGGTTTGGGGAATTAGTTTTAATTTGTGGTGTGTTATGATGACAGTTTAGCCTGTAGCACGAGTCTATCTTTAATAAATAGTGATTCTTGGTCAGGAGAAACCTGGGCCATGTTTTTTTATCACCTGACTCTGGTAATTGGAGAATATGGAGCATTTATTTTAAAGTCTTTGACTTTAGTGTTGACTCCAGAAACAGTGGGAATTGGTTTCTAGTCTGTTACCCCAGTCAGATGTGACACCTATTGCACTGTGCATTGTCTCATTGTGGCCTGGGAGTCTTTTGCCAGTCGCTGAATCCCAGGCCCCTGGATTTTGACTCTTGCTCCAAGAGAAGCAGTTTCTCTCTCTATGCAAGCCCCTCGTGATTTTTGACTGCCTTGATCAAACAGCCCCAGTTACTCCAATCGATCCACAAAACTGCAGCACGGTGGCTCAGTGGTTAGCACTGCAGCCTCGATTCCACCCTCTGGTGACTGTCAGTCTGGAGTTTGCACATTCTCCCCCGTGTCTGCGTGGGTTTCCTCCCGCAGCCCAAAGATGTGCAGATTAGCTGGACTGGCCATGGGAAATTGCACCGTGGTGTCCAGGGATGTGCAGGCCAAGTGGATTAGCCATGGGGAATGAAGGGTTACAGGGACAGGGTAGAGGTTTGGGTGGAATGCTGTTCGGAAGGTCGGTGTGGAATTGATGCTGCTACACTGAAGGGATTCTGTGAACTCTAGTTCCTCGTTCTTGGAACTGATTGAGTAAATCCTTTCTGCACCCAAAGCCTTTCTCTCCTTCCTAGCCCAGATCTGGATGAATGTGGTCTGCGTTGTAAAGGCGGTGAGGATTATTTGTGGATTGTGGGAGGAGCAGGCTCAGTAGGAAGGCTGCCCAGTTTAGGGGGAGGGAGGGTGTTTTATTCCCTGGGTTACATGTTCACTTTTTATGGAAAGTGATGGCGATGCTTTCTGTGTTTCAGGTCTGGGATGTCCTGAAGGAGGAGCCTCTGAGCAACTATCGGGGACACATCGGGAGGTTGCTGGGGGTCCAGTGGTCTCCAGTTGATTCGGACTGTGTGTGGACAGGAGGCGATGACTTCACAGTACGGCAGTGGGAGGTCTCAAAGCAAGAGCATACCCGACCACCTAAAGGTACTGACCACCTCGTTCTGCATCGTCTCTCTCCCACAGTCATTGTAACATTTTGTTCTAGCCTTTACCACTTTCCTGTAAAATATCTCTGCCTCGGGACATCCCTGAGAACTCTGCAACCATTTGAGTGTTTTTGAGATGTTGTCATTGCTATGTAAGAGGAATGGCGATTGATTTTTGTGCACAGCAAGATCCCAAAGCAAGACCTGTTTTAGTGACGTTAATTGAGAGATTACGCATTCATATTGGCAGCAGGACTAAACCATGAGCTCCTCCCTCCATCACCAAAATTCCAAATACTATAAATTTCACCTACCATCAGGCAGGAGTTTGGTTAAATACAGAAAGGTTGGAAAGGCCTCTCCCCACCCCATGCCAATTTGGGAATTTCTTGCTGTTCCTTCAGTGTCACTGGGTCACAATCCTGAACTCCCTCCCCAAGGGCATTGTGGGTCAACATGGAACTGCAGCGGTTCAAGAAGGCAGCTCACCACCACATTGTCAAGGGGCAGTTAGGGACGGGCAATAAACTGAGGCCCAGTTGGTGTTGCCCAGGGCCTGAGTGAGTGTAAACACATTATTCAGAGGGATGTCCTCTGCTGGGACAGTTCACCAGGAGGTATCAGAATCTTCCAGTTCAAGCCAGGCTATAAGGCAGTGATATCCAGAGCTACCTTTCCCACAATAAGATGAATAAAAATCTGGAATTCCTTTCCCCTGATCTCTTCTCTGTGCTCTCCCCCACCACCACCACCTGAAACATCAGCAGAGGGATGGTTGGAACTTTAAAGACTGAGATTGAATTTTTGTTTTGAATTGGCTAATGGTACCAAATCCCTCGGAGAAGAGCAGAGAAAATGAAGTTTAGATACATCACAAGCCGTAGGTTGAATGGTAGGAAGTCTCTGAAGGGCTGAATGGCCTCCTGCTCTTCCTGTGCAGTGCTGTAAGATGTCGATGTTACAAACCCGGCTGGTCACAAAGCTGTCTTTTCCGTTGTGGCAGGTTTTGAAGCTCCCGTTCCAGAGGGTCAGCAACCAAGGAGCGTTTTAAATGGTCTCTTTCTTTTCTCCCCCCTCTCAAAAAAAACAATCCAGGAAAGAAGTCCTTCGAGTTTGAGAAGAAAAGGCCCAACTGCGCAAAACCCAAATCGAAAAAGGCCAGGAAGCGAACAGAGAAGGGGAGCGTGGGGCAGGATGGGGAAGAGACCCGGGAAAACTCAACACAGAGTGTGGCAGGCAGTAGGAACAGCAGCGCTGACCAAGCGGAGGAAGAGGAGGAGGAAGACTGTCGGGACGACACAGAGATGGCAAAGTTGTCCAATGGGACTTCTCGAACCCCGGGTAGGCAGTTCTTCCCACACTTCTCCCTGGTTGCTGTGTTGGCTGGAATTCACGGGAGCTCTGTCCCTTATAACCCCATGGCGATGCTCCCCTGACACCAGTGCAGGGGGAATGCTGCACAGTCAGAGGTGTGGTTTTAGAGGCTCTGGTTTCACATCTCGTCCCCCGATGGCATTTGGCAGGAGAGGTTGGCGTGGCGGTCATATCAGGCTGTGATGCTATGGGGGCACAGGTTCAGATCTCACCAGGACTGCTGGTGGTGGAATTTAAATTCACTGGATCAAATCTGGTTGAAATCTAGTCTCATAGAAACGGAAAATGGGAGTGATTGAAGGCCTTTCAGCCCATCGTGTCCACTCTGCCCTTTATCATGATCCTGACGGAACTTGTTTAAATGATCCTGAAATCTCTTTACATCCTCCATGTCACACTCACTGCAGTCTAGTTCTGTGTTTTCAGTGAACTTGGAAATATTACGTTTAATTCCCTCATCCATATCATCATTATTTATTATGAATAGTTTGAACCCAGCACTGATTCCAACAGTACTCCACTTATCACTGCCTTCCACAACAAAAATGACCCATTTATTCCTGTTCTGTTTCCTGCCTGCTAACACATTCTCAGTCCATGCCAGTACATTAGCCCCAGTCCTATGTGCTTTTGCTTTCGACCAAAGACCTCCTGTCATGGACTTCATTAAAAGCCTTCTAAAAATTCCAAATACACCGCCTTCACTGGATTCCCCATATCTATCTAATTTTTAATACTCACAAAAAAATCTCCAGTAGCTTTGTCAAACACCATCTCTTTAATCAATCCATATTGACATTATTTAATCCTGTTGGTATTTTCAAGTTGTCCTGTTGTCGCACCCTTCCTGAACTTTGACATTTAATTTTCTACCTACTGATGTCAGGCTCACTGGTCTGTAATTCCCGGTTTTCCCTCTTCCTCCTCTTATAAACGGTAGAGTGACATTTTGCCAGGACTGTACCAGAATCTATAGAACTTAGGAAGATAATGACCAATACATCTGCTATTTCCACAGTTATCTTTTAATATCCTGGGTTGTAGATGATCAGGCCCTGGCATTTGTCTGCTTTCAGTCCCATTCATTTTTCCAACACTTTTTTTTTTCCCCCTCCAGTACGAATTCCTTTCAGTTCCTCCTTCCCACAAGGATTAGGGAACCTAACCCTATTTCTAGTACTCCTGAGAAGTTTTTTGTTCTTCGAGTCATAGAGATGTACAGCACGGAAACAGACCCTTCGGTCCAACTTGTCCAACCTAATCTAGTCCCATTTGCCAACACTTGCCCATGTCCCTCTAAACCCTTCCTATTCATATACTCATCCAGATGCCTTTTAAATGTTGTAATTGTACTAGCCTCCTCTGGCAGCTCATTCCATACATGTACCAGCATTTGCGTGAAAAAGTTGCCCCTTTGGTCCCTTTTAAATCCTACACTTTTCACCCTTAACCTGTTCTTGTTCATATAAGCAGTTGTTTAATTGCTCTGTCATATCTTCATCATCTGTTAGCAATGCTCCCATTTTTAGATTGTGAGGAGCTTATGTTTGTCTATGCTAATTTTCCTTTCTACATGCTGAAGAAGATATTGAATCCACTTTTACGTTCCTTGTACCTTTACTCTCATACTCTATATCTTTTTCATCCTGTTAATGACCGTCTTGGTCCTCAGTTGCTGAATTCTAAACTGCTCCCAGTCCTCAGGCTTGCTAATCTTTTTGAGGAAATTTGTATGACTCCTCTTTGGGACAGTGATGGTGACCTTAAAATTTGCAATTGTGATTAAAAACCATATGTAATTCATCTGGCCTGGTCTGGCCTACATATGACTCTAGATCCACTGTAATGTGGTGACTCTTAACTGTCTTCAGGAATACGAGCCAGCAAGTCGATGATGATCGCGCTCGTTGATTTGTGCAGGCTGTCCTTCACTCGCTTACTCTCTCTCACCTTTCTCTACGTCTCTTCCCGAATAGTTTCACTGAATGAGCCCAGAGCATTGGAGAACACGGATCTTCCCAACAGCCTACACACCAATCTGAGCCAAACTCCCCAGGGGAAGCCAGACCGGCTGAAGGATGAGAGGAGGAGGGAGCGAGCAGGTAAACCTTCATCTGACCGAGGTTGTACTTTGAGATGTTTCTGGCCACGTGCAGGATGCTGGAGCCGGAGGGCAGGGGGAAATGATGGACCAGGGCAGAGTGGAGCTCCCTCAGCCGGCCCTATGCTCCTCTAAGTCAGCCCCAATCTCAGTCAGATTTCACCCTGTCACTGCACCAGAGCAAGCTCAATTCCACTGTGCCACTCAATCGAAAGAAACAATCCGATTTTTCACACTTAATCATCTTTCAGCTCTATTCAAAGAGCTTGAATCTGTACAACGCCGTTCACCTCTGTAGTGTCACTGAAAAGAGATGAGCAACCTCTGCAAAAGAGCAGAGACCCGTTTCTTAGAAAAACAACAACTTAGTTACAGCAGAAAAGCAGGCCATTCGGCCTAGATGTTCCATGCTGTGCTCGAGCCTCTGCCTGCCTCATCCCGAACTCCCATCAACCCAGCCGATTTATTCCTTTCTCCATCATAGGGTTACTGAAATGTTCACTCAGTGATAGCGAGTTCCTCTGTCCCTCTCTCCTTCTACCCATCCCCTTCCCCAATTCCACATCTCTCTCCATCTTCTCCCCCGCCCCCATGAAAAAAAATCCCATTTTGAAGGGCCACTTGGGTTCCATTAGGCTCCCCCTACCCGTCTCCCTCCCCCTCCCCTCACCTTTCAGTGCAGCAGATATTTCCCACTTGCCACAGAGACCAGGCCTTGGTTTTCTGATCCAAGAAATGACTCTTAAGTCAGTGCCACACTTCCCCCAGAGCCCATTGCGTTGTTTTGTTTTAATTTGAGCAGATGGAGATTGGGCAGTGGGAGAGTGGTGGAATAGCCTGGGCCCAGGGTAGTGCAGGCATGGGTGATGGTTTCTGCAGTAGATGAGCTGAGGCAAGGCCTGTGATGGCTAATTCGAGTGGGAGACAATGATCAGGCATGTGTTTGAGGCTGGTGCTTCTTGTTGTAGAGGTGGCTATGAAGAAGAAGAAAGGGCGATCTGTTCTCCCACTCAGTACGATCAACGATCACCGATCAAAGGAGGAGCTTCTCTCGGACTGTGTGAATCTCGCTAACATCCTCTACTCGAAAGGTGAGTTGTGCACAGCAAGAATCTGTGTACCATTTATATTCTAGCTCTTCCTCTTCTCTCCTGGGATATGGACACCTCTGGGGTCCACCAGAGTCCCTGACAGTCCTTGAACTGAGTGAGCCAATAAACTGTTTCAGGGGTCAGTTCAGAATCAGCCGTAATCGTGTGCGTCCGGAGACACAACATAGAATCCGTACAGCACGAATAGAGACCATTGAGTCTACACCAACCTTCCAAAATGTCCTATCTCCATAACCCTGCATTTCCCATGGCCAGTTCAGCTAACCTGCACATCTTTGTACTGTGGGAGGAAACCGGAGCACCCGGAGGAAACCCACGCAGACACGGGGAGAATGTGCAAACTCCACACAGACAGTCGCCCAAGGCTGGAATTGAACTTGGTTCCCTTGCGTTGTGAGGCGGCGGTGCTAACCACTGAGCCCCTTGGAGGCTTGTATCCCCCAGAAATGAACCATTACAGATTGATCAGTTGAATTTAACTTCCAAGTTGCTGTGCTGGGATTTGAACCCACGACCCCAAAGCATTACCCCGAGTCTCTGAATGGCTGGGGCAACAAGCAGCAGGTGGGAAGAACACGGCAAGCCAGGCAGCATCAGGAGGGAGAGGAACATGGCAGGCCAGGCAGCATCAGGAGGGAGAGGAACACGGCAGGCCAGGGAGCATCAGGAGGGAGAGGAACATGGCAGGCCAGGGAGCATCAGGAGGGAGAGGAACATGGCAAGCCAGGCAGCATCAGGAGGGAGAGGAACACGGCAAGCCAGGCAGCATCAGAGGTGGAGAAGTCAACGTTTCAGGTTGGACTCCAGGCCAGTGACAGTGTCACTACACCACTCCTTTGCAATGTTTTATGTTTATTGATGGGATGTGGGTGTCACTGTCTCACCCGGATTTATTCATTAATATCAACCACATTGCTGTGGGTCTAGGGGTCCTATGTAGGCCAGGACAGGTAAGGACTGCAGTATCCTGCACTAAATGATATTCGTGAACAGTGGTTGACAATTGACAGTGGTTTCATGGTCATCATTAGACTAGCTTTTTATTTTTTGATGCAGAATTCATATCTGCTGTGGTAGGATTTGAACCCCTCTCCTCAGATCATTAGCCTGGGCCTCTGTATTTCTAGTCCTGTGACAGTATCACTACGCCACTGCCCGCGTGGGCTTTCACTGCCTCAGGATATTACAGACCATTTTCACAGCCAATTCAGTACTTTCTGAAATGTGACCACTCTGATAATATTGGAAACTCGATCAAATTGCTCAAAGCAAGCCGCTACGAGTAACAACAGGATAATGACCAGAGAGAACTGAAAACAAAAAAAGTGCTGGAGATCACAGCGGGTCAGGCGGCATCCATGAAGAGAGAGCAAGCTCTGATGAAGAGTCATCTAGTCTGGAAGCGTTAGTTTGCTCTCTCTCCACAGATGTGTTGCTGGAAAAGCGCAGCAGATCAGGCAGCATCCCAGGAGCAGGAGAATCGACGTTTCGGGCATAAGCCCTTCTTCCTGAAGAAGGGCTTATGCCCGAGACGTCGCTTCTCCTGCTCCTTGGATGCTGCCTGACCTGCTGCGCTTTTCCAGCAACACATTTTCAGCTCTGATCTCCAGCATCTGCAGTCCTCACTTTCTCCTCTCTCCACGGACGCTGCCTAGCTCACTGTGATCTCCAGCACTTTTTTTGTTTCCAGTTCAGATTCCAGCATCCGCAGTATCTTGCTGCTATATTGACCAGAGAGGTTTGTTTTCTTTCTCATTGGTTGGTTGAGGGATCCGTATTGGCTGAGATACTGGAGGAGAACCTACTGTTCTTCAGTAGCCACCTCAAAGGGTGGGCAGAGGGGATTTGTACACTTGGCTCCAACAAGCTCAGTTTATAGCTCAATGCCCTCCTCCCTGGAGCCAATCTCATGTAAAGGCCACGTGCGGCCTATCAGAGTGACTCCATTGCTGCCCCCGTCGTGGCTCACAGAAGGCCCAGGGTGTGCGGGGATGGAGCACTGGCCAGCAGCACAAGCCTAGAGTGCGGTTCCAACAGGAGGAGCTTGGCATGTGGTCATCACGGTGCCCTGAACTCTGGTGTCAGGGAGGGATTAGGCAATATACTGTATCTGCTGTGCCCTTGTCTGTTTTTCCTATTGCATTACTTGGGTGGTAATGTCACTGGCCTGAGAGCCAGGAGGCCCAGGTTAATATTTGGCGGATGTGGGTTCAAAACTCACCCTGAGAGCTGGTGGCATTTCAATTCGCTGGTGAATAAGTCTATAAAGACCGTCTCGGTGCAATGACGATTGTTTTTGTAAAGACCCATCTGGTTCACCAGGAGGGAGATTTGCAGCCCTTACTGGGTCTGGGCCTAAATGTGACTCCAGACTCTCAGCACTCACCATTCAAGCGCAGTTAGGGCCAGGCAACAAATGGTAATCTCTGCCAGCGATACCCACATTCCGGGCATGGGAAAAGGACAGCTTTGATGAGGGTAGTCTGTTCCGTCACTGTGATACTGCTCTCTGTATGATAACCAATGGGAATGTGATCATTATGAACACTCATAGAATCCCTGCAGTGTGGAAGCAGGTCATTCGGCCCATAGAGTCCACACTGACCCTCCGAAGATGATTCCAGCCCTCACCTTATTGCCATATCCCTCAAAGCTAATCCCTCAAAGAACATCACTGGACACTATGGGCAATTGAGCATGGCCAAACGTGCACATCTTTGGACTGTGGGAGGAAACCAGAGCACCTGGAGGAAACCCACACAGATACGGGGAGAATGTGCAAACTCCCCACACAGTCGCCCGAGGCTGGAATTGAACCTGGGTCTCGGGCACTGTGAGGCAGCAGTGCTAACCATTGAGTCGCCCTTCCCAAGCTGTCTCCTGCATCTGCCCCCAGCCTGTGGTCCCTGTCTGTGGAGACTTTCCTGTGGGAGCTGTTGTGGTCGTTATGTGGGTGTGCAGTGTTTACGTATCTTCCTGGAGTTAGGTATCTTCCAGGAGTTTAGGTATCTTCCTGGAGTTAGGTATCTTCCAGGAGTTTAGGTATCTTCCTGGAGTAATTTTTATTCATTCCGTGAATGTGGCCTTTGCTAGATTGGTCGGTCTATCTCTAATTTCCTTGAAAGGTGGTGATGAACCCCTGCCTTTAATATCGTTCTCCAAAAACTCATCATTCTTCCTTGGAAATATATCACTGTTCTTTCACTGTTACTGGGTGTAAATGCTGGAATTCCCTCCCTCTGGGCATTCACGTGGAACACTTTGTTCAAGTAGGTAGTGCACTACAACCACCTTGAGGGCAATTAGAGATGGGCAATAAATGCTGCCCTAGGATTGATGCCCATTTTCCCTGCATGAATAAAATTTCATGTCATTTTGTAATATGTTCGATCGTGGATTATGGGTGTCACTGGCTAGGGAAGGATTAGCCATCTCTAATTGGTCAGAGGCCCATTGAGAGTCAACCGCATTGCTTTGGGTCCAGAGTCACGTGTAGGCTAGATCAGGAACGGACCGCAGATTCTTAGGGGACTTGACAGAGTGGATGCAGAAAGATTGTTTCCCCTGATGGGAGAGTCTAGGGCCAGATGATATAATCTCAGAATTAAAGATCACCGATTTAATTCCGAGATGAGGAATGTTTTCTGGCAGTGGGTGAACCGCTGGAATTCTTTACTGCTGAGGACTGTCGGGGGCTGGGTCATTCAGTATATTTCAGGCTGAGATGGATTTTTAAGCAGTAAGGGAATTCAGGGTTATAGGATAAAGGCAGGAAGGTGGAGTTGAGGACGATTGGATCAACTGTGATTTTATTGAATAGCAGAGCAAATTTGATGGGCTGAATGGCCTACTTCTGCTTCTATGTCCCATGGCAGGTTTCCTTCCTTGAAGGACATTAGTGAGTCAAGTGATTGCTCAGCCCACGGGAGATGGGATTACCTGCTGAAGGTGACCCCTTTAATGGTGTTTTCTGTTGATGTAGAGTCTGAGAGCCAGAGTCGGCCAGGATCGGGAGCTGAAATCCAGCTGGGTCTCTATGCGGACAGGGCAGCTCTGTACAGGATGTTCAAGGAGGAAGGTAAGTCTGCAAATCCTTCCATCAGGACTCCTGAACAGCTACACACCAGCCTGTCCTGATCGATAAGAAGCTGATACTGGAGTTGGTCGCTTGGCATCTTGGGGAGAAAGGGGTCACGTTTTGTGTGGGATGCATGGGAAAAGGGTTGGCGGAGGAAGCTCCAGCCAGCGATGCTGATATCCCGTGAGCGAATATACATCGCTGGCTGGGCCAGCATTCATCATCCATTCCCCTCCACCTAGGAGAAGGTGGTGATGAACTGTGACAGTCCATGTACGTTCCTATTTATCTCTGCCTCTCTTTGCCTGCCTTGCTCTCTCTCTCTTTCCCTCTTTCCTCCCCTCATTCCTGGGAGTCATTGGCCCAATCTGAACTCTGGCTGCTCACTAGCGCCATGACTAGCAGTGGCTTTAGCTGGATCTGCAGCTGGAGTGTGAGGGCACTTTGATTTGGCCCAGGATCTGGCTCTAGTCAGGCAGGGTTGTGAGAGTATGTGGGACCATTTGCAGGGGAGAACGTACCTCCAGTGGGTGGGTGGGTGCCACCTTTCCCTCTGTTGGGAAGATGGAGGAGGAGTCCAGTCCCTCCCTTCCAAAAGTTTTTCCCTCTCTATTTGACGGTCTTTCTGTCTCAGATCCTGCAACCAAAACCAAAATTCCAGCCAGGCCTTCTACCTTGCAATCCCTTCTCTGACCTTGGGGAAGGAGTAAAGACAATATTTAATTGGATTTTTGTTTCTTAAGCAGCATTTTTCTTTCAATATTTTGTTTGACCATGATGTGTGTTTGCTCCATGTTGTTTAACAGGGCAGAATCATCTAGAAGCTGGGCATTCCGAGATCTGTTACCAGCTGATGTTGTGGAAAGGTGACATCGGAGGAGCTTTGGAGTTGGCCACTGAGAGGGGAGAGCTCAACGACACTTTAGTTGCTATGGCGCCCATGGGTAGGTTCGTAGAATCCCTACAGTGTGGAAACTTCGGCCCAACAAGTCCACACTGACCGTCCGAAGGGTAACCCACCCAGATGTACTCCCCTACCCTATTACCCTATAATTTACCCCTGACAAATGCATCTAACCTACACATCCCTGGACACTCTAGGCAATTTAGCATGGCCAATTCACCTAAACTGCACATCTTTGGACTGTGGGAGGAAGCCGGAGCACTCGGAGGAAACCCACACAGACACGGGGAGAACGTGCAAACTCCACACAGACAGTCACCCGAGTCTGGAATCGAACCTGGGTCCCTGGTGCTGTGAGGCAGCGGTGCTAGCCACCGTGCCATCCCTTGTTGTATTTTCTTGCCCATTTCTCCGAGAGGCCTTTTTGAGACTGTCATCTTTGACCTTCATTCCCTTCACCAGCACTTGATGTAATTATACAGGGCCTTGGTGAGACCACATCTGGAACAATGTGTGCAGTTTTGGTATCTCTATCTGAGGAAGGATGTCCATATTATACAGCAAGTGCAGTGAAGGTTTACCAGACTGACTCCTGGGAGTTACATATGAAGAGAGGCTGGATTAGTTATATTCGCTGAGATGATGAAAATGAGGGAGATCTCATAGAAATCTATAGAATTCTTACAGGACTGGACAGGGTAGACATAGGAAGGATGTTCCTGATGATGGGGTGTTTGGTTAACACTGTCACCCTCTCTGCTATTTGCAACACTGCAAACATGAGGTGCTACGTTTTGGAAAGGTAAGTCAGGGCAGAACTTACACACTTAATGGTAAGGTCCTAGGGAGTGTTGCTGCACAAAGAGACCTTGGAGTGCAGGTTCATAGCTCCTTGAAAGTAGAGTCGCAGGTAGATAAGACAGTGAAGAAGGTGTTTGGTATATTTGCCTTTGTTGGTCAAAGTATTGAACATTGGAGTTGGGAGGTCATGTTGTGGTTGTACAGGACATTGGTTAGATCACTTCTGTAATACTCTGTTCAGTTCTGGTCACCTTGCTAGAGGAAAGATGTTGTGAAACCTGAAAGGGTTCAGAAAAGATTTGAACTATAGAGAGAGGTTGAATAGGCTGGGGCTGTTTTCCCTGGAGTGTCAGAGGCTGAGGGGTGACCTTATAGAGAGGGCGTGGAGAGGGTGAATAGTCAAAAGTCTTTATCCAAGGGTGGCAGAGTCCAGAACTAGAGGGTATAGGTTTAAGATGAGAGATTTAAAAGAGCCTGAAGGGCAACTTGTTCATGCAGAGGGTGGTACATGTATGGAATAAGCTGCCAGAGGAATTGGTGGAGGCTGGTACAATTGCAACATTTAAAAGGCATCTGAATGGGTATATGATTAAGAAGGGTTTGGAGGGATATGGACCAAATACTGGCAAGTGGGACTTGAGTATTTTAGGATATCTGGTCAGCATGGATGAGTTAGCCTGAAGGGTCTGTTTCTGTGCTGTACATCTGTATGACTCTTCGAAATATCTATGTACTTCCGGTCCATTTTTAACTATTTGTAACTAGTTCATCATCCATGCTATTACTGTCCTAGATTAGATTCCCTACAGTGTGGAAACACGCCCTTCGGCCCAATAAGTCCACACCGACCCTCCGAAGAGGAACCCACCCATACCCATTTCCCTCTGCACTACGGGCAATTTAGCATGGCCAATTCACCTGCACATCTTTGGACTGTGGGAGGAAACTGGAGCACCCGGAGGAAACCCACGCAGACTCTGGGAGAATGTGCAAACTCCACACAGACAGTCGTCTGAGGCTGGAATCGAACCTGGGACCCTGGTGCTGTGAGGCAGCAGTGCTGACCACTGAGCCACCGTGCCGCCCCTGGGAGTGTTTGATGGAGACAGTGTAGAGGGAGCTGACCATTCAGTTTAAAAGAGTAGAGGGAGGTTCACTTTCAGTTTAAAAGTGTAGAGGAATCTTTTCTCTGTATTTAACTACATGCTATACCTGCCGTGGAAGTGTTTGATGGTTTCAATTTTTACTGTTAATTTAAAAAGAGCAGAAGAGGCTTTACTTACAGTTTTAAGAGTAGGGGGAGCTTCAGTCAGTATCTAACTCTGTGCTGGGAGTGTTTGCTGGGGGCAGTGTCGAGGAGGCTTCTCTGTGATGCTGACTATATAAACTCCTCAGTATTAAACAACAGCCTTTGTTCCTTGCAGCTGGGCACACAGTTTGGGTGCGAACAGTTGAAGCCTTTTCCAAACAGCTGTGTTTCCAGGAACAGTATGTGAAGGCTGCCACTTACCTGCTGTACATCCACAAGGTCTACGAAGCCGTGAAGCTTCTCCAGTCTCACCAGCTGTTTCGGTAAGAGGGGGAGTGCGTGGTTTGTGCTGGGACAGGGGTTAGATGCTCGAGTGTGGGGGCCAGGAGCTCGTGGGTTCAAATGTCAATGCCTATGACAGAACGGGCAGGATCGAGCTGACACTCGCAGTATTGCAGCACCATCCTTCATAGAATCAGTGTTCCCTCTGTGACTATTCAGTCCATTGAGTCTGTAATGCCCCTTCCTTGTCTCAAACCTCCTGCTTGTTCCCAGTGGTTGGGTTAATGATATCCCTTCAGATACTCACTCAATTCCCATTTGGATCTGCTTGCACTGGCCTTTCATACCCAATGTCCCAAACCATCACAACTTGCTGATTTCCTCCTCCATTTCTTTCCTTCCTTTGCCAATTATTGCAAATCCGTCTCCTCTGGCTACTTGACCAGAGGAAACCCTTCTGTGCATGAGGAACTGAAAGAGAGACTGCTCCCGATTATGATTTGGAGATGCCGGTGTTGGACTGGGGTGTACAAAGTTTAAAAATTACACAACACCAGGTTATAGTCCAACAGGCTTAATTGGAAGCTTTCGGAGCGATGCTCCTTCATCAGGTGATAATGGAGGGCACAATCCTAACACAGCTAAGGCTACGACAACGGATGAATGGGCATCGCACAACAATCAACAGACAGGAGGGTTCCCTCCCAGTTGGGGAACACTTCAGTGGTCCAGGACATTCAGCCTCGGACCTTCGGGTAACCATCCTCCAAGGTGGACTTCGGGACAGGCAGCAGAGAAAAGTGG
>NC_057723.1:6409545-6420215 GCF_004010195.1 Chiloscyllium plagiosum
ATTTTGTGTGGTGAATTTGTACTTGCAGAGTTACATTGCACTTTGCTCATTGCAGGGTTACATTGTACTTTGCTCAAAAACTGCATGAATTTATGTAAAACTCTGTTATCTCACTTTTTAGATTAGAATCAATCTAAACATCAGGTCATAGACAGAGAACACGGGGCCAACACCTTCAACATATTGTCTATCTATCACCATTGTTAACAGCTAACCCGAGAATGCAACCTTATTTAAAAAAAGTTTTGTGATTTACACATGAAAGAAGTGAAACTATCACTGTATTCTAACAGATGAAAGGCTTAACAATCAATTTTTCAATGTATAATTTCAGTTACATCACACTGTAAATTTTTGCTATAAATTCTGTGTTAGGATTGAGCCCTCCACTATTATCTGATGAAGGAGCGTCGCTCTGAAAGCTAGTGTGCTTCCAGTTAAACCTGTTGGACTATAACCGGGTGTTGTCTGATTTTTAACTTTGTGCTCCCGATTATGAACACATTTAACCAAACATTTCCTTAATTTTCTCTGCTCCACGGAGAGCAACCCCTCTGCTTCTCCGGTCCCTCCACGTCCCTAAAAGACATCATCCCTGATTGCATTCCAGTCCATCTCCTCTCCACCCTCCGCAAGGTTCTTCCTGAAATCTAACGCCCAGCACGGTGTACAATCCACCTGAGGAGACCTAGTCAGTATTTCCTGTACAGCTGCAACATGACCTTCCATCTTCTTGCACATCCCTTGATCTTAATAGTTTCGCTTTTGAAGCTCCGGAATCCCATCCTTCCACCTCTCTGTCTCGGTCTCTCCCCATTTTAAGATAAAATATCCCTCTTTGACTAAGATTTTGGTCACCTTACCTAAAATCTCCTCCTATGGCTCAGTGCTGAGATTGGTTAAGGTGCCAACCCTGATGTTCATAATGGACACGTCTGGTCCCAGAGTGATACCTGGCTGGTTGGACCATAACCTTGTTTGTTTGTTTTTTGTAACCATGATGGTCTATTACTGAAACATTAACCCTATTACACATGACAAAAATGTCATTAGAAGCACAGGAAAAGGATTCAAGCCTGCCCAACCCTGCTTTACCCAGCAATATCCTTACAGGTTACTTAGTGAAGAGTCACCACTATCTCGAGACTAACACCTTCCTCGGGATGGGATAGTTGCAATCGGTTTCCTTACAGCAAATTTCTGTGCATTCAGTGCGTGTTTTTTCTTCATCAGGTGTATCCTTCTGCAACTGACACCTATAAACTAACCTTGCTATTACTTTAACTTCAGAGCAAGAATGAGTTCCCTAAATTCAGTTTCAGCAATTTCTGCCAGAACAGTGGCTCATTGGTTAGCATTGCTGCCTCACAGCACTAGGAACATGGGTTCAATTCCAGCCTCAGGCACCTAACTGTGTGGAGTTTGCACATTCTCCCCATGTCTGTGTGGGTTTCCTCCCTCAGTCCAAAGGTGTGCAGGTTAGGGTGGATTGGCCATGCTAAAATTGCCCATAGTGTTCAGGGATGTGTAGGTTAGGTGCATTAGTCAGGGGTAAATGTAGGATAATAGATTAGCGGAATTGGTCTGGGTGGGTTACTCTTCGGAGGGGTCAGTGTGTACTTGTTGGGCTGAAGGACCTGTTTCACACTGTAGGGATTCTATCAAAAAAATTATTACTGAAGAGTTTAACTCTTTAGCCTACATGTTGTGACACAACCACAGTAACTAACTGAAAGCTCCTTCCTAGATGTTTGTCTCTTTGCGACCCATGTCGCTAGGCAACAGCACATTCTTTTTCTACGTTATTTAATTGCACTCAGCTGTTAACCCCCCGACTCTTTACGGTTGTCAAACCTCATATATGTGTAAATAAACCAGACTCCTTGGTACAGGCACCAAGCTCGGTAATGAAACTAAAACAAAATACAAAATAAAAATTAAAGCTGTACTTTGTTCCTCACACGAAGCAAGACTGTGGGATGCTTTACTTCATTAAAGGAACACAAGTTGTTGTTTTATTACATTGCTCTTGTTTCAATAGAGAAGCCATTGCCATTGCCAAAGCCCGGCTACAACCCGATGACCCGTTGTTGAAGGAGCTTTACACCAACTGTGCTGGCGTCATGGAGAAAGACGGCCATTACACAATCGCAGCCAAGTGGTAAGAGCTCAGTCTTGGCAAAGATCTGTCTCGAAAACATCCAGTTTCCATTGAACCTACTGGTGCCCAATTCTGGTTGCCTTTACTGGTGGAGATCTCTAACTGCCCTGCTCCCCAATCCTCTGCAGTCAGTCAGCTGGTCACAGAGAGTGGTTCACGTGTGGAACAAACTGCCGGAGGAAGTGGTGGATGTGGGTGCAGTTACAATGTGTAAAAGGTATTTGGAAAGTACATGAATAGGAAAGGTTGGCAAGAACTTGGGCCAAGCGCAGGCAAATGGGACGAGTTTAATTTGGGAGCATGGTCGGCGTGGACCGGTTAGATTGAAGGGTCTGTTTCCGTGCTGTATGACTGTGATCAATCCATTACCATGGAACACACTCACCCCGCCAACCCCTCGGCCAGTTGGAAGGTCAGCAACTCTTCAGTCGATTGACAGTCAAGCAGCATCCAATTGAACAGTCTTTTATTCCAAAAAGAATCGGTTTTCAGTAGTTTATGACTAAAGTGTGGAAAATTAATTTTAAATCCTGATCTTCTTTTGTCAATGCCACTGGGATTTCTTTCTGTTTGAATATTTACACGTGGCCTCTGAGTGAGGGAATAATCTGTTGTACTGGTCTCTTTCCTTACTGTTATAAGGCTGGGAGCTATCAGCATTAGGGAATGAAACTCTTGGAAGGAAAGTATTTGGAATGTTGTGAGCAATTTTGGACCTGATATCTTAGGAAAGGTGTGCTAGCATTGGAGAGGGTCCACTCAGCTCAGGGGCAATTAAGGATAGGCAACATAACCTGGCCTTGCCACCAGCTCCCACACCTGAGGGATCATTAATGAAGAGCAAACCATGCTGATGGGTTGTGATGAAGCAAGGCAGGGGGGAGGATGGTGTGGAAAATGAAGGTTGACATGGACCTCTGTGTGTAAAGAACATGTAACACAACAGAAGGGCACCATCTGAATGTTTTTCAGACAGAGCTGTGCTAACGAGATCAATTAGAAGTGGACACAGATGAAGTTCCTGTGCTGTGGTGTTCACTTTCACAGGGTTTGTAATGATGCAGAAACTGTCAATCTTCAGGCAGTTCCTAACGAGAAAAAGTGTTGGACATCTCTGGACAACAAGGGGTTAAATACGACTGGGGTTAATTCTTGTGGCAGAGAGAAACTGGCAAGTTCTTTCCGTTGTTTTTTTTAATTCGCTCACTGTGGGTACCTCTGGGTAGGCCAGCATTAATTACCCATCCCTAATTGCCCAGAGGGCAGTTAAGAGTCAACCACATTGCTGTGGGTCTGGAATTACATGTAGGCCAGACCATCAGGAGGCAATGACCTAGTGGTATTGTCGCTGGACTGTTAATCCAGAGTCAAAATGTGTGGTTGCTGGAAAAGCACAGCAAGTCAAGCAGCTTCCTAGGAGCAGACTTAAGCCTGAAACGTCGATTCTCCTGCTCCTTAGATGCTGCCTGACCTGCTGTGCTTTTTTAGCACCACACTTTTTTTGACTCTGATCTGCAGTCCTGACTTTCTCCTGTTAATCCAGAGACGCAGATAACGTTCCAGGGATCTGGGTTTGAATTCCACCACAGCAGATGGTGGAATTTGAATTCAGTAATGATCTGTAAGTATGAGCCTAATGATGACCATCAAACCATTGTTGAATGTAAGGAAAAATCCATCTGGATCACTCATCATCTTCAGACAAGGAAATCTGCCATCCTTACCTGGTCTGGCCCACGTGTGACTCCAGACCCAGAGCAAGATGGTTTATTGGTAATGGCTCCCTGGGATGGGCAATAACACCGGCCTGGCCAGTGATGCCACGTCCATGAATGAATAATAACAAAAAAAGCTGAGGGTGACAGACTTCCTTCCCGAAAGGATGTTAGTGAGCTAGATGGATTCTTCTAACAATCCACAATAGATTCAGTCGAATCTTAATTCCAGATTTCTATTGAATTTAAATCCCGCCATCTGGCAGGGCGGGATTTGAACCCAGATCCCCGGAACATAAGTTGAGTTTCTCGATGAAGAATCTAGCGATAATACCACTAGGCCGTTGCCTCACACTTTGGCATACCATCGATGTAAGTGGGTTGGGGGATCCTCCCTGTGTGTGGAGGGCGGGAGGGGAGGGAGGAGGGATTTAATGGTTGCCATGATGGGGAAAAAAAGGGAGGGGGTCCTGACAATAGCATCCCCCTGTGAGAATTTGTTCCTCCGTGTCCCCACTGGAGAGCTCTGGGATTGTGTGTTTTGATCTGCTTACTGCACTGTTGCAGCTATTTGACGGCCCAATCCCCTTACGATGCGGCTAAGATCTTGGCGAGGAAGGGCGACATACCTTCGCTACGGGCGGCTGCGACGGTGGCCTCCATTGTCGGGGAGCAGGAGCTGTCCTCCTTGTTCTCCTCCAGATGCTCTTTGGATCTGTTGGCCCAGCGTGACTGGCAGGCGGCACAAGACGTCCTGCGCCCGCAGGAGGTTTTGTTGGTGAGTACGAGGGAAGGGTTTCATCTTCGCCCTCAAAAGAAAATCCATCCCATGTGGAAACTGGGGACCGGTCGTTGTAACACGCAGGTCAGGGGAGTATTGTGTGGAAGGTCTCGCGTTTCTATAGCACCTTTCACAACCATTGCACATCCCAAGGCACTTTCACCGCTATTGAAGTACTTCAGAGTGTGGGCACCTTTTGAAATGTGGGAAACATGCCCATCCTCGTGCGCACAGCAAGAGCCCATAAGAAGCCAGACGATATTGAACAGAAAGTTTCCGTGATACTAGTCTGAGAGATCCACATTTGTCAGCACACAGGGAATAGTTACTTGATTCCTCATCAATGTAAGACTTAGGAGTAGAACACAGGAACAGGCCCTTCGGCCCACCATGCCTGTGCTGACCATGATGCCATTCTAAACTATTCCCATCTGCTTGCACGTGGTCCGTATCCCTCTGTTCCCTTCCTGTTTGTGGGTCTGTCTAGATGCTTTTTGAATCCAGCCCATCGAGTCTGCTCCACATTAAAAGAGATCTTGGCTGATCTGATAATCCTCAACTGCACTTTCCTGCCTTTTCCCTCTGACCCTTGATTCCCTTCCTGATTAAAAATCATTCTGTCTCAACCTTGAATGTGTTGAATGACGCAGCCCTCTGTGGGAAAGAATTCCACAGCTTTACTATCCCCCTGAGATAAGAAATTCCTCCTCCTCGCTGTCTTTTAGTAAATGGCCCTTCTGAGAGAATTTCTTTTTGCTCCTGGACTCTCCCACAAGATAAAACAATCTTTCTGCATCCACCTTGTCAGGTCCATTAAGAATCTTCAATGTTTCAATGAGATGATTTTTCATTTTTTCTAAACTCCAATGAGGACAGACCCAACCTGCCCAACCTCTGCTCGTAAGACAGTCCCACCATACCTAGTATCAACCTGATGAACTTCTCTGGTCTGCCTCCAATGACCGTATGTCTTTCCTGAGATAAGGAGCCCAAACCTGTTCACAGCTGTTTACGTTTCATCAGTTTCCACTGAGTGAGACTTGACCCTGCTTCCAGTTCCTAATGTCAGGCTCCAAATACCTGTTCCTAATGTAATTGTCTGTTACCCTCTCTGTGCAGGGCCAAAGGTTGGTGCTGTGTACGTACGAGTTACTGTACCGGTACCTTGCTGACGGGAACCTGACTCTGTGGAAGAGTATGAACGCACCCTGCTACCATGACTGGACCTTACGGAGCGATGAGCCACTCATTCGTTCAGTGATTGCCATTTGGCAAAGTGAGTTTGGGATCACACCAGCCAATACTGAACGACTGAAGACAGGTCATCAGCAGCTCAGGATGACTGAACACCCAGCGGCATCTCCCAACACCTCGCCCAGACTGGTAACTCCAGTATTCCTGCCTCCTCCTCGTCTTTCTCTGTCTCTCTCCTCTCTCTTTCTCTCTTTTGTTCTCTTGTTCTGTTTGCGCCCTCTCTCTCATCCTCTTTGCCCCCTCTCTCATCCTCTTTGCCCCCTCTCTCATCCTCTTTGCGCATTCTCTCTCTTGTTTGCGTCCCCTGCCCTCTATGTCACGCTCTATTTTCCCCTTCCCTCTGTCCCTTCACCCGTGTGATTTTTCCCATTTTTGCTTTTAACATAACCATCTCTGCAACTGTGGTTTGGTTTGATTTCTTAATTATCATGTGTACTTTGTAACAAAATACGATGCAAAGTGTGGTTTAGGCTGGATGTCTATTCCAAACCGTTCCAGTGAGGGTTTCTTGGCTGATCAACTGCTGAAGGCATCACTGACAAGATGATGTTCTCTTCACTGGTCAACAAGCCAGTGCCCAAATGGCTGTGATGGGGCAGTGGCCAACAGAGGGAATGTTTTAGTATTTCCTGTGGGGCCCCCCATTGTAGGATCACAGAGGAGAAGACTCTGGGGCTGGGGTGACTGTACAGGCAGAGGTTAACCAGCTGGGCTCCCATTTGTAGTTTTTAACCTAAAACGCTTCTCTTTGTGAAGCTGGGCTTGTGAGAGCTGGAGAGTGAGTGGGTGAAATCTGAGAGGGTGGTGGCAGCAGTTTCCGTGGTAACCTAGAAATGGAATTGGATAGGTACAGAAGTGAAAAGAAATGTGTCGTGATTATATAGAGTGGGGCCAATTGGGTGGCTCTGTACAAAGAGTTAGCACAAGTTGGAAGGAGCTGAGTTACCTCTTCTGTGCTGAAGCCTATCCGTGCTGCCAAGTGCTCTCAGCTTTCCAATAATCCACCCTTACCTGCGGCGCTTTTAAAATATCTTTGTGCGAGGTGGTCTGGAAAACCCATGTTTGTGCCCTGTCCCAAAATCCCCTTGAACGGTCTGACTTGCTCGGCCATTTTGAGGACAGTGAAGAACTCAGTGTGGGCCTGGGGCCACCTGTAGGCCAGACCAGGGAAGGACATCTGCCTCCTTTACCTGAAGGATGTGAATGAACCACTGAAGGGAGACATGGGACTTGAAACATTGACCCTGTTTCTTTCTCCACAGATGCTGTCAAGCCTGCTGAGTTTCTCCAGCACTTTCGGGTTTGCATTTCTGACGTCCAGCATCTGGAGTATTTTACATTAGAAATCCATCTGGTTTAATATCAGTATTCAGGGATTGTTCTCCAGGCACCATTACGTTCCAGATTTGCTTGAATTCCACCAGCTGCCTCAATAGGCTTTGAGCCCATGTCCTTTGTGCATTGCCCTGGCCTCTAGGTTCCTATAACTTGTGCCATTGCCTCTACAATATTTATCCACCTCTATCCGTTCCCCACTAGCCTTCTCTGCTCCATAGGAAACACCCCCAGCACAGCCAGCCCCTCTTCATAACTCAACTAGCCCCTTCCAGGCCACATCCTGGTTAATCTCAAATCCTGTCTTTCACCTCAAATTTATGTCTCCTTTGTTATTAACTCCTCGACTAAGGGAGATGGCTGCTTACTATCCACTCTGTGCATGCCCCTCCTAATCCTGCACTCTTCCATCAGGTCCCCTCTCCACCTTCACTGGTTGAAAGAAAACAACTCCAGCTTATCCGGCCTCTCTCCATCGCTAAAGCGCTCCCTCCCAGGCACCATCCTGGTGAATCTCCTCTGCACCCTCTCCAGTGCAATCATATCCTTCCTGCAGTGCAGAGACCAGAACTGCACACAGGACCCCAGCTGTGGCCTGTCCCAAGTCCTGTACAACTCCAAAATGACCCTCCCTGGAGGAAGGTATAGGTGGTCTGATTAGCAAGTTTGCAGATGACACTAAGATTGGTGGAGTTGCAGACAGTGAAGGGGACTGTCAGAGAATGCAGCGGAATATAGATAGATTGGAGAGTTGGGCAGAAAAATGACAGTTGGGGTTCAATCCGGGCAAATGCAAGGTGATGCATTTTGGAAGACCCAATTCAAGAGCGAACTATGCAGTAAATAGAGAAGTCCTGGGGAAAATGGATATGCAGAGAGATCTGGGTGTTCAAGTCTATTGTATCCTGAAGGTGGCAACGCTGGTCAATAGAGTGGTGAAGAAGGCATACAGCAAGCTTTCCTTCATTGGATGGGGTATTGAGTACAAGTGTTGGCAGATCATGTTACGGTTGTAAAGGACTTTGATTTGGCCACATTTGGAATACTGCCTACAGTTCTGGTCATCACATTCCCACAAGGATGGAGAGAGTGCAGAGGAAGTTCACCAGGATGTTGCCTGGTATGGAGGGTGCTAGCTATGAAGAGAGGTTGAGTAGATTAGGATTATTTTCATTAGAAAGACGGAGGTTGAGGGGGGACCTGATTGAGGTCTACAAAATCATGAGAGGTATAGACAGGATGGATAGCAAGAAGCTTTTCCCACAGAGTGGGGGACTCGATTACTAGGGGTCACGAGGTCAAGGTGAGAGGGGAATGGTTTTAAGGGAGATATATGTCGAAAGTTCTTTACGCAGAGGGTGGTGGGTGCCTGGAATGGGTTGCCAGCAGAGGTGCTAGAGGTGGGCACGATAGCGTCATTGAACATGTATCTAGACAGATACGTGAACGAGCAGGGAGCAAAGGGCTATAGATCCTTAAAAAAATAGGCGACAGGTTTAGATAGAGGATCTGGATCAGCGCAGGCTTAGAAGGCTGAAGGGCCTGTACCTCTGATGGAATTTTCTTTGTTCTTTGTGTAATCTATGGCAGGCCTGATAAAGGTAAGTGTCCTATATGCTGCCTTAATGACCCTGTGACCCTGTCCTGCCACCTTCAGGGACCCGAGAGGCTGAAGGAGGAGAGAATGTCAGAAACGCCAGCTGGAGTTGTCTGTTTATCCCCCGGATCTGACGCTCCATTCTGTTTGATCACTTCTGATTCAATGTGGCCTCAACGCCACTTTCCTGACCCCATTACCCTTCAACGCCGTCCCCCACCACCTCCCGTCAACATCGATCAAAAACCTGTCAAACCTCAACCGTAAATATAATTCAATGACCCACTGCTCTCTTGAGAAGAGATTTCCATTGACTAACTGTTGCCTCATCCGACCAGATCATGGGGCTGCCCTCTCAGTGGAGAGGGGCGATTGGTGGTGATTTAACCCGAGAGTCACCATGCCTCTGTTGAGGAGAGAGATTAAGAAGGGGCTAACCTCATAGAACATGGAAAAATACAGCGCAGTACAGGCCCTTCGGCCCTCGATGTTGCGCCGATCCAAGCCCACCTAACCAACACTAGCCCACTATCCTCCATATGCCTATCCAATGCCCGTTTAAATGCCCATAATGAGGGAGAGTCCACCACTGCTACTGGCAGGGCATTCCATGAACTCACGACTCGCTGAGTAAAGAATCTACCCCTAACATCTGTCCTATACCTAACACTCCTTAATTTAAAGCTATGCCCCTCGTAATAGCTGACTCCATACATAGAAAAAGAGAGTCTTATACAACTGCAACATGACTTCAGTACTCCGGAACTCAATTCCTCTACCAATAAAAGCCAGTACGCCATATGCCTCCTTCAACGCACTATTTACCCTGGGTGGCAACTTTCAAAGATCTGTGTACATGGACACCAAGATCCCTCTGCTCATCCACACTACCAAGTATCCGACCATTAGCCCAGTACCCCATCTTTTTGTTACTCTTACCAAAGTGAATCACCTCACACTTAGCTACATTGAACTCCATTTGCCACCTTTCTGCCCAGCTCTGCAGCTTATCTATATCCCACCGACTTTCGTATCATCCGCAAACTTGCTCACCCAACCTTCTAGCCCCTCCTCCAGGTCATTTATTAAAAACAGCAAAGGTCCCAAAACACTTCCTTGCGGAACACCGCTAGTAACTGCACTCCAAGATGAACCTTTACCATCAACGACTACTCTCTGTCTTCAGTTGATGAAGGAATTGAACCCATGATGGTGACACCACTCCATCCAGCCAACTGAGCTAACCAACCTCCTACACAACCCTCTGAAAGAAGCAATTCCTCCTCATCGCTGTCTTAAATGGGAGACCCCTCTGAATCTGTGCACCTCCCTCAACTGGACATGGTTTCCCCAACGATAGGAGCCATTCCCTCAGCATCCATCCCGTCAAACCCCTTGAAAATCTGAGGTGTTTCAATAAGACCCATCTCTCATTCCTCTGAACTCCAGTGAGTGGAGGTAGGCCCAGTCTGCTTGATTATTTTGCCCTCTCTAAGATGTCAGTGTGAATCTTGGTTGAACTGCTTCTGGTGCAAGTCTAATCCTCCTTGAATAGACAGCAGCAAGGCTGCAGCTGGTATTGTAGAGGGATACAGGGTGGGGAAGGGAGGGTACTGAGACAGTCGAACATGTTGAGCTGATGGTGATGAGCTTTGATATTTCACCAATAGCAGGAACGTTCCGCATAGATCTCCTGGTTTGTTTTAATGTTCCATTGTGAAAAGTAATACAAATCTGTCTCTCTCCCAGCTGATGCTGTACTTGGCTCATGACCTGAGTGTGGCCATAGCCTGCAGTCTGCTGTCTGACTGGACCCAGATGGTCACT
>NC_057723.1:6420715-6421734 GCF_004010195.1 Chiloscyllium plagiosum
AAAGATGATACGTGGGAATGCAACCCTCTCCACATTCCCCTCTAAGCCACTCTCCATCCTGACTTGGAAATATATCACCGTTCCTTCACTGTCACTGGGTCAGAATCCTGGAATTCCCTCTCGAAGGTCATTGTGGGTCAATCTACAGCACGTGGACTGCAGCGGTTCAAGAAGGCAGCTCACCCTCACCTTCTCAAGGGGCAACTAGGGACGGGCAGTAAATGCTGGGCCCAGCCAGATCCCATGAATTAATGATTCAAAAGGGACTTTTTAAAATTAAAAATTCCTCTCAGAAGGAAAGTTTTGAAACATGAAAATGGTCAAAGGAAAGGGGATCTGATCAATCAGACTCCACTCTAGATGCATGAATTCCAACATTCCCACCCCTTCCTGCAGACCACTGATCTCCCGGGAGTAGCAAAGAAAGCGTGTAGGTTACGTAGGATTTCTAAGTCGGGGCCTCGCTGTGGTCTGGGAGCTGGGAAGGGCCTGGGGCTGCACTCTGCTACCTTACAGTAACAGGAAGATGCTGCCTGTCTGCAGTTTAACCAGTATGGAGTGTTTTGGGGCACCAGTGAAGCCACACGGACTCTTGGCCTGGTTAGACGACAGCAGAGATTGGAATAATCAAAACCATGAAGTAATGCTGACAGAGGAGATGACAGAGCTACAATTAAAACCAGTTTGTTTTCTGTGTCTTGCACACACAGTAAGGAGACCAGCTCTATGACAACTCTGATGGGACAGCTCCGGGACATCACCCAGCAGCAGTCCGAGCTGCCAGAGACTGTAACGGTAAAGCTATTTAAAGCTATTTGTGTTCCCGACAGTACTGTGCATGCTGTCTGGTGCTCTCTTGCTCAAGCTGTCTGGCGTGTGCACTGTCTCTCCCTCGTGCTGCTTGGCACGCTGCCTCTCGCCCCCCCCTCGCGCTGCCTCTCGCCCCCCCTCGCGCTGCCTCTCGCTCCCCCCCTCGCGCTGCCTCTCGCTCCCCCCCTCGCGCTGCCTCTCGCTCCCCC
>NC_057723.1:6421776-6434000 GCF_004010195.1 Chiloscyllium plagiosum
TACCCCCCCCCCCTTGCTGACAATCTTGAAATTGTGACCCTGAGTTACTGACATACTAACTCACGGAATCGGAATATCCTTCTTGATCCTGTTAAAATGGTTCATAATTTGGAATACCTCATTAAGGCCATCTCTGTGGTTAGCACTGTTGCCTCAGGCGACTGTCTGTGTGGAGTTTGCACGATCTCCCCGTGTCTGCGTGGGTTTCCTCCCACAGTCCAAAAACAATGTGCAGGTTAAGTGAATTGGCCTTGCTAAATTGCCCATAGTGTTAGGTGAAGGGGTAAATGTAGGGGAATGGGTCTGGGTGGGTTGCTCTTCGGAGGGTCGATATGGACTTGTTGGGCCGAAGGGCCTATTTCCATACTATAGGGAATCTAATCTAGATCTTCTTTGCTGGGAAGGAGGATAAGCTCAATCTCTCTCATCTTCCCTCATTTCTAAAATCTTTCATTCCTGGGATTGTTCCTTTGTGCGCTCTCCAAGCCTAAACATCCTTCTGTAAGTGGTTGGGTGGAATGGGATCTTCCTGTGCTGTAATTTGCGGTGTAATTTTGGACTGTGTGTTTCTGTCTGTTTTTCTAAAGCCTCCCTCCTCTCTCCCGTTCCTGGCTGGTGACTGGTTTTGTGTGTTCTCTTCCAGCTTCACCCCTTCCCTGACGTTGTCGAGAGCAGTCTCGTCCTCCTCTCCATCTCCTCACTCGTTCCATCCATCGTTCCCTCCGAGATCCGAAACCAAGCTGCGACGCTGGTTCAGACCTACGGGACAGCGCGGCCGTATCAAAGGGCAGCGCAGAGAATCCTCCCAGGGACAGCCTGAAGGAGGAGAGGAGAGATGGCCTTGGAAATGCTGCTATCAGGGGCCTGGACGTGGGGGAATCTGCAGTGGGAGAGATTGTTTTATCCTGGTGTTCCATCTTCACCAGTCACTGGGAGGGGAGAGGCTGTGAGTTTAATGTCATGTGAGTGGGTAGCACTGGGTTCTCTGGTGACTGACCCTGAGCTATTGACTGTGGTGATGGGGGAAGGATCAGAGTGTGAATGTGTTTACAGTAATAACACTGCCTGTCTGCCACTGCCAACTGCTCTTGCTCAGATTGAGGCCATTCGATCATTAACCCCTTGATTTTCCGCAGCCAATTAGTTTATTATTCCCCCTGCATTCCCACAATTTTCTGGATCTCAGCAAATTCGCAATGTGACTTGCAGGATTTCACTATTTTTGTTTTTCAGAAGAAAGATCTGAATCTGTCTGTCTGTCTCTCTCTGCTCCTACGCACCCTCTCTCACCGTGCGCGTGCTCTCTCTCCTCACCCCCCCGTCTGACCTCCCTCTCTATCTCCCACCCCTTATTTTGGACCGATGTCCTGCTGGTGGTAGAGGTGAAGCTGCTGCGAAGTGTTCCTGTGGGTTACTGACTGACCACTGAGCCGGAGCAGCCCTGAGTCATTTGAAATTTGAAGCAGCGTTGTCCTGCTCAGAGACTGGCCGCCTGTGGGAGTTTGTCCCCTGCTGTCTGTTCATTGGCCTGGCCCTGCCCGGCCCAGCTCTTATCAAGCGTCCTCCACACCACCCAAACCCCTCTGGCTTGGCTAACCGAGCCTCTGCCCATTGTTGAATGTGCCCTCGCCCCTCTCTCCTCTTAAATCCAGAGAACGCTGATCGGCGTGAGTGAAGTCTGTCCGATCTCTCTCTGAAACACACTCGCTTTCCCCTCTGTCTCCATTAGTGTGCACAGGCTGTCACTGAGATCTATCTGAAAGAAAGCTAATTAGCTTAGTTCCTGCCGTCCCAACAGATACTCTGTTTATTCACAGACTCATCGAGAGTTCCAGGTAAAGAAGCTGGAGATTGGGGTAGGTGAGGGTTGAGTTGGTGTGCCGAGTGTGGGCCGATTGGAAACGCTAGTGTCCAGCCCCAAGCTCCTGGGACTGACCACCCTGGGGAGTGACAGAGAACGAACTGACAGAAGCTGATGGAGAGACTGACAGCTTCAGCTGTGGGTTAAAGGGCCATCAGTTTCAAAACTGACAACAGGCTCAAGTGGCTTCCTTGTCCCTATGACATTCAATATGTTACATTGCTCAGAGTGAATAGGATTGTCTTTTTCTGATTTGTAACTGAATAGTGAATACATCTTTTTATACTAATAAAAACGAATAAAAGTTGTTCCACCAAAACTGATGTAAAGTTTGCTCCTTGTTCATTGTTTCCACTTTGTTATCTGCAGCATCTTCATATCAAATGAGTTTGGGGCAGACACTGATTTCTGCTTCTGTTGAATGAACTGGTGAGAGCTGAGCTCTGAGACAGTTAAGAGCCATGTTATATTGGACAGCTTACCTCTGCCTGGGAGTGTCTGGGGAAAGTGTAGAGGGATCTTTACTCTGTATCCAACCTTGTGCTGTAGCTGTCCTGGGAGCCTTTGATGGGGACAGTGACAGTTTTGCTTAAACGTAACTTTCAATTTAAGAGAGAACTATAAAACTTTGGTTAGACCGCACTTGGAATACTGCGTCCAGTTCTGGTCGCCCTATTATAAGAAAGATGTGGATGCTTTGGAGCGGGTTCAGAGGAGGTTTACCAGGATGCTGCCTGGACTGGAGGGCTTATCTTATAAGGAGAGGTTGACTGAGCTCGGACTTTTTGCATTAGAGAAGAGGGGACCTAATTGAGGTATACAAGGTAATGAGAGGCATAGATAGAGTCGATAGCCAGAGACTATTTCCCAGGGCAGAAATGACTAACACGAGGGGTCATAATTTTAAGCTGGTTGGAGGAAAGTATAGAGGGGATGTCAGAGGCGGGTTCTTTACACAGAGTTGTGAGAGCATGGAATGCTTTGCCAGCAGCAGTGTGGAGGCAGGGTAATTGGGGACATTTAAGAGACTCCTCGACATACATATGGTCACAGAAATTTGAGGGTGCATACATGAGGATCAGTGGTCGGCACAACATCGTGGGCTGAAGGGCCTGTTCTGTGCTGTACTGTTCTATGTTCTATAACTTCGCTGTGTATCTAACCCTGCGCTGTACCTGTTCTGCGGGGGACTGGATGGTGACTGTCAAGGGGGTTTACTTTCAGTTTAACAAAGCAGAGTGAGCTTTTCTATATATTTGACCTATTTAGTTTATGTTTAATATTTGGTGGTTCTATGTAAAGATAGCACTGAATATGGTGGCACGGTGGCTCAGTGATTAGCACTGCAGCCTCACAGCGCCAGGGACCCGGTTTGATTCCAGCCTTGGGTGACCGTCTGTGTGGAGTTTGCACATTCTCCCCGTATCTGTGTGGGTTTCCTCCCACAATCCAAAGATGTACAGGCCAGGTGGATTGGGCTTACTGACTTGTGGCTGTAGTGTCTATGGTAAATGCAAGGATAGGGCAGGGGACTGGGTGGGGTGCTTTTTGGAGGGTCAGTACAGGCTTGATGGGCTGAAAGGCCTCTTCATTGTGTAGGGATTCTATTGTAGAGGCGCACAGAGCACTTGGGCTCTGCTAATTTATGGTTGTTGATGTGTCATATTTTGTGGTCTTGCTAGCAGTGAGGGTCAGTGACCCTCTGAAATCTACCCAGTGAGCCCTCCAACTTTTTCAAACTCCCCCTGCCCTACCTTCCACAGGGGGAGAAATTGGAGAAGAGGAGATGCTGGATTATAAATATTTTAATAAATTATAATGTCAGCATAGCTATGCTTCTATGTAATAGCTGATGGTTATGCAGAAAATAACCAAATCTACTATCTTGAGGCTTTTGGAGACATTTTGCAATAAACCAAGTAATGATTGTGGAGGTGAAACGGTGAAATTGCAAACTGGCTTATTTAAATAGGAATCCAAAGGTGGCCACTAGGGGGTAGCGACACCACAGTTTTCAGCTCAAATTCTCCACCAATACAAAGAAAATCCATGTTTACAATGTGCCTTAAACTGAGAGTCTTCAGGAATTGAACTTGGGCATCACAGAACACAATGTGACGCTGTGCCAAATCAACAGCTGTAGGGACAGATGACTTTAATGTTTGGTCAAACAGGGAAGTTTTTAAGAGGGTCTTAAAGAGAGATAGTGAGGCCGAAAGGATTAGGACAGGAAATTCAGAACTTAGGGCCCGAGCAGCTGGCAGCACATCCTGGAATACTAGGCTTTGTATAACTAGGAATGTCTGACAACTGAGAGGAGGGAAGGGGATTATAGCGAGAGAGAGAGGGAGAGAGAGAAGGGTGAAGTCATGCAGGGATTTGCATGCGAACTTTGTAACATCCCAGTGAGCACAGGTGAAGGGGAAACCGTGGAAAACTGCATGTGCTGCTGTGGTGTAATCTTCCCTACAGTGTGGAAACAGGCCCTTCAGCCCGATCAGTCCACACTGACCCTCTGAAGAGTAACCCACCCAGACCCATTTCCCTCTGACTAATGCACCTACCACTATGGGCAATGGGCAATTTAGCATAGCCAATTCACCTGGCCTACACATCTTTGTGACTGTGGGACGCAGCACCTGGAGCAGCCCACGTAGACAATGTGCAAACTCCACACAGACAGTTGCCCAAGGTGGGGATTGAACCTGGGACCCTGGCGCTGTGGTTAGGCAGCAGCACTAACCACTGAGCCACCGTGCCACCCCACAGTGGCCTTGCACTGATTTAGTTCAAACTAAATCAATGCAGGCCGAGAGGAATTCTGAAGAAATCTGTTTGTACTAAGGGACTGTTCAGGAATTATGGCACAAGAGGTTATCAAGGGACAGATAAGGGTAACATTTAATTGGGTGCATTAATACAAAGGGTGTTTTATTCAAAAGGGGTCAGGGTGAGTGTAGGAAGGAGGGGGTTACTGATTGTGAGATGAGCATGGTCACATTGATCTTCACATGGCTCCACAACCATATCCTGCTGCTTTGGGGTGGGATTTGTGATAGATATCGGACAGATAGAACATAGAACATAGAACATAGAAGAATACAGCGCAGTACAGGCCCTTTGGCCCTCGATGTTGCGCCGATCCAAGCCCACCTAACCTATACTAACCCACTATCCTCCATATACCTATCCAATGCCCGCTTAAATGCCCATAAAGAGGGAGAGTCCACCACTGCTGCTGGCAGGGCATTCCATGTCAGAGGTAGTTTCTTTACTCCGAGTAGTAAGGGTATGGAATGCTTTGCCTGCAACGGTAGTAGATTTGCCAACTTTAAGTGCATTTAAGTCGTCATTGGACAAACATATGGACATATATGGAATAGTGTAGGTTAGATGGGCTTCAGATTGGTATGACAGGTCGGCGCAACATCGAGGGCCGAAGGGCCTGTACTGCGCTGTAATGTTCTATGCTCTAATTGTGATGGAGTCTGTGGCCGAACTGGAATGCCAGTAAGCCGGAAGGTGTGCTGAGAAATCGGAATGGAGTTTGGTGGGTGGGAATTTGGACAAGGCGTAGGGAAGAGAGGTGATTAAATTGGGGAAGGCTTGTGTAAACCCTGGCCTGGAGTAGAATGGCTGTTACTGCTCTGCAAGACTCTCCATAACCACACAACACAGAACCCACAGGAAGAAAAATACACAGTCCCAATTAAAGATATATCTCCGCCAATGAGCAATTACTGAAACAGTGAGGAGAGTCTGAGGAAGGGTCACCGGACCAGAGATGTTAATTCTGATTTCTCTCCACAGATGCTGCCAGACCTGCTGAGCTTTTCCAGCAATTTCCCTGTTTCTGATTTCTAGCACCTGCAGCTCTATGCATTTTTTTCTCTGCCTACACCGAAGGTAACGTGGTATAAATTCAGCAAGGGGTGGGCATTGTGGAAAAGCCTTGCAGCTGCTTCCCTCAGCTTACAGACTGTTTTCATTTCTCGCTAGACTGTTAGTCTTCAACACAAAGTTTGTAATGAGTGAGCTTGCTGAGGGATAGATATTTATTCAGCTGACCACTAACCAGCTGTTTGTGGCACAGAGTGGAGTTTCACTTTTAGCTTTTCTCTCTCTCTCTGAACATCAGTGATTTAAATGCCAGGATTGCCCTTTCAGAGGGCAGTTGATGAGCTGCCAGCTTGTAGAATTGGAGATGTAAGGATTCCATTCAGCTCCATCGAGTCTGTGCTGGCTTTTTCAAAAAGCCCCACTCAGTTACGTCGCCCTGCACAATACCCGTATCCCGTATCCTTCCTAATCCATTGCAGTCCTGTCACAGTGAGTGGGCAGACAGATTCGTTGGCTAAATATCTGAGATCTGGAGAATGACAGTACCGCCCTCCCTCAGTACTGTTAGCAGGATGTGATTACTCCCTAAGAGGCCTGTGGGGAATCACCTCGTAATCTCCCTATGGAGGTGGTTGTGTATGAGTTCCCTTGGTTACAGGCAATGGCCTGCCCAGTCAGTACTCACCACCTGAGCCCAGTATAAAGCAGATCCAGGGATGGGGCTGGTGAACTGTCTGTCCTATTGCTGGGACTAGCCTGTGTATACCATGGGTAGTGGCTCTGCCAGTTCATCCAGAAGTGAATGTCCTGTCCAGTGGGGCTTCCTGAGTTATTACATGGCAGTTCCTGAGATTTGCGATACTCTTCTCTTCATTTATTTTTATTCTTTCACAGCAGGTGTCGCTGGCGAGACCAGTATTTGTTGCCCTTGAACAGAGTGGTTTTCTTACCCATTTCAGAGAGCATTTAATAACTAAGTCCGCAGTTGTAATCTAAGTTAAAAATCACACAACACTAGGTGATGAAGGAGCAGTGCTCTGAAAGCTAGTGCTTCCAATTAAACCTGGTGTTGTGTGATTTTTAACTTTGTACACCCCAGTCCAACACCGGCATCTACAAGTTATGATCTGGATTCACATGTAGACCAGACCAGGTAAGGATGGCAGATTTCCCTTCCCTGAAGGATGAGGGAGCCAATTGGATTTTTAGAAATTTTTCTAATTAGCCTCTTCAGATATGAATCTGAAACAGGTGGGACCAAAACCCAATCCTAGAAGTAGGGACACTACCACCACACCACAAGAACCCTGGTTAACTGGGTTTTTAATGCTGGTTTCATGGCCACTATTACTGAGACTTGTTTTCAATTTGTCAGAGATTAATTGAACTTACATTCTACAAGATTTGAACTTATGTCTCCACATCATTGGTCTGTAAATCCCCACCCTGTCTGGGAAATATACAGCTGAGTCAAAATTCTGAAATTCCCTCCCTAACAGCAGTGTCCCTAAACCCTGAAGCAGTTCAAGAAGACAGCTCACTGTTACCTTTCTCGGGACAATTAAGGATTTGCAATAAATGCTGGGCTTAACAAGCCTTGCAGGAATAAGACGATCCTTTTAGTCTGGTGTAAACTCAGCCAAGGTCAGTCAGCCAAGCCCGCGTGGCACACCTTCCTCATTCCTGAAGAAGGGCTTATGCCCGAAAAGTCGATTCTCCTGCTCCTTGGATGCTGCCTGACCTGCTGCGTTTTTCCAGCAACACATTTTCAGCTCTGATCTCCAGCATCTGCAGTCCTCACTTTCTCCTAATAGAGGTGACAAATCGAGAGAGGCGTTAAACCTCCTACCCCCCCCCCCCAAAAAAATTACCCCCCAATTGCTTTGGGGAGGGCACATTCCCTGCCTGCATTCTCCCGCCCCTCCTAAATCTGGAATCTCTGCAGCATGTGCAATTGCAAACTCCTCTGGGGGACTGTGCGGATCTGCAATCTCTATTAAAAATAGAAACGCTAGAGTATCCCAGCCACAGTCCCCTTACGCCACGTCAGGGAAGGGGGAGGTCTGTTACTGGGAGCCAGGAGAGAGAGAGTGAGACTGAGAGAGAGGGAGAGGGACGGACAGAGAGTCTTACACCCACTGAGTGACCGTCAGCCTCCAATCTACCAACCCAGGGGTGAGTATGTACCAACGTGCAGAACAAAGTCACTAGTCTAAACTGACAGATAGAAATTGTAGCTACATTCCTCACATTGTATTAATGTGCTGTGAAAGTAAAGATATATTTACTTCCAGTTGGTTCAAGGTAGGTCAGTTTCCCTTAAAAGGACTTGGATAAATTCTGTCTTTTATCGTGAAAAGGATACATTGTGTCAGATCTGAAAGATACACGCAATGTATCAATCTGTTTCTAAAATATGTAACGCCTAGCAGAATTACGTGAGCTTAAATTTACTTGAAAACTACAATTTAAACTTGTTGGAAAATAATGCAGTTGAAGAATAATATTGGTAATTAAAATAATGCAACAGACTGGTGACAGCTTGTTTTAAATTACTTTGGAAATTAATGAAGAAACGTGAAGCGATTAAAATTTTTCCAAAAAAAATCAATCATTTGCTGTCCAGATAACGAAAACGTTGAATCATGTTTCGAAAAGCAGGAGATATTTTCAGGCATTTTGTGCTATGCAGTTATATTTGTGAAAACCGTAAAACTGTGTCAAAATCCCTCCATTTCGATATGGAGACAGTCAGGTGATTAAGTTCGCCACAAGCTTAAAAGTTTATCTTCTTTCCAGCAAAAAAAGCTAAAATGATAAAAATCCATTTGCTTTGCAAATAGCTTTAATCCGATTTTTGTGTGTGTGTGGTTATCTGGTTGGGGTAATGCTGAGGGAGAGGGCTGGATGTGTGTGTGTGTGTGGATGTGGTTCTGCAGTCTTAGGGCGTAAAGACTGCAGAGGCTTCATTGACAAGTTGCCATAGTCCATC
This sequence comes from Chiloscyllium plagiosum, assembly GCF_004010195.1. NCBI lineage: Eukaryota > Metazoa > Chordata > Chondrichthyes > Orectolobiformes > Hemiscylliidae > Chiloscyllium > Chiloscyllium plagiosum. The sequence goes on from NC_057723.1 coordinate 6,430,470, forward strand.
AATAAACCCTACCGCCTCCGCAAGTCCTGTTCCGGTAATCCATGTGCAAAGAGTAAAAGGATGGAGTTGCACATTGTTATTTTTATAACCTGCTACTTCGCCCCTGGTCACCCTCCCCGAAAGCACACTTCATAAATCGCTTCAATCCCTTATGGTTTGACTCAAAGACATTTGAAAATTGACACATTAGGGTGAAGAACTGCCTGTACTGTACCAGGATAGAGTACAAGGGCTGGTTTGTAGAAACGCAGAGGGAAACTTGGCTTCACTCCAACCTTCGATCTGGTGAAGCAGAGTGGAATAAAGCCTGTCCTTATTTTTTAAAAAAACATTCCTTTTACTCCAGTTCATCGCCCAAATTCACACCACGACTGTAATTTACCTCCATTATCATGTTGCAAATGTGAATTATGACAATCCTAATTATGTGGTTTTCAGAGATTATTTTCCCCTCCATTTGGTCCAGCTCAGTGACTGCAGTGCAAAGCCGCCATGGGTTGTTCCCAGTGTTGATTGGACAGTTTAGTACCGGTTTCTTAACAATACAGGTACAAAAAAATAGTTTGAGGTTATTAGAAACTTACAACATGAGCTAATACATTTCTAAACTTTTCATTTGCCAGTGTTCCATTTTAATTTGTATGTGTTCTGCAAACTCAAGCTTGTTATATTCACTGGTGGGATGTGTGTGTTGCTGGCTGGACTCAGCATTTATTGCCTGTCCCTAGTTACCCTTTGAGAGGGTGATGGTGAGCTGCTGCAGTCCACCTGCTGTGAGTTGACCCACAATACCCTTAGGGAGGGAATTCCAGGATTGTGACCCGGCGACAGTGAAGGGACGGCGATATATTTCCAAGTCGGGATGGTGAGGGACTTGGAGGGGAACTTGCAGTGGGTGGTGTTCCCATGTATCTGCTGCCCTTGTCCTTCTAGATGGAAGTGGCCGTGGATTTGGAAGATGCTCTCTGAGGACCTTTGGTGAATTTCTGCAGTGCGTCTTGTAGATGTGCTTCTGTATTTCTGTCGATAATCCAAGTGAGGGGCAGAATTTTTGTATCTGAAGAGAGTACATTTCCTTCACATTAGTGAACCATATTTACAAAGTCAGTGATAGGTTTGTGGCTTTATACTCCAGATTTAATCATTGAACATCAATTCCAGATACTGCAAGGCTAGGATTTAAACCCAAATTCTCTGGAGAATTAGTGTCTGTTTCAGGATGATTAATCCAGCAACAATAAGGCCATGCCCCAGTGAAGGCAGACCTGCTGAGTTTCTCCAGCATTTTCTGTATTTTTTTTGAGATCTGAGTGCAATGTCTTTCTTCACTCAACTTGTGGTTTCGTAAAGCCTGGACTGATATTCCCTGTGCAGTACTGAGTGAGTCTGTACTCCCTGTTTGTTCAAGCTGCCTGTGCACAGCTATGCTGCTGAGTCTCCTACACTACAACAGAGCATATGCTTCAAAAACACTTCATGACTATAAAGGTTGAGAAAAGTGCTACAGCTACTTCCCTTGTTTTTGAACAGCGTCCTTGGTTGGTGAATGTGTTTCTGCAGTATGGTGGCTCAGTGGTTAGCACTGTTGCCTCACAGCACCAGGGACCCGGGTTCAATTCCAGCCTCAGGCGACTGTCTGTGTGGAGTTTGCACATTCTCCCTGTGTCTGCGTGGGTTTCCTCCCACAGTCCAAAGATGTGCAGGTCAGGTGAATTGGCCACAGGGGTAAATGTGGGGTAGGGAAATGGGTCTGGGTGGGTTGCTCTTCAGAGGGTCGGTGTGGATTTGTTGGGCCAAAACGGCCTGTTTCCATACTGTCGTGAATCTAATCTAATGGGAAGGCAGATGGTGGTCTGTTCACCCAGACATTCATGATGACCCTCGATGGTATAGGAATTAAACCTATGCTGTTGACATCACTCTGCACTGTAAAGCAGTAGTGCAACCAACTGAGCGAACTCAATCAGAGCTGCCCACTCAATCTCTCCCCTCGCCTGAGGCATGCTGGCTTTCAGATTAAACCACAACCAGTCGTGTCCCTCTTAATGAGAGCAGCCCTCTAGCCCTCTCGGACTATGCTGACTTTAACCAAGAGTGGGCTAACCAAGGTTCGGACAGGTTTAACAAGAGTTCGGTGCTTCTGATTGGGTAGGTGATGGCCTAGTGGTGTTATCACTGGACTGTTCATCCAGAGACCCGGATAGGAGTCTCTGGGAACCTGAGTTCAAATCCTGCCACAGCAGCTGGTGGTATTTAAATATCTGGACTTGAGTAATGATAATCGTGACTGGATTGATGGGAAAAACCCATCTGGTTCACTGATGTCCTTTAGGGAAGGAGCCTGCCATCCTTACCTGGTCTGGCCTACATGTGACTCCAGATCTACAGCAATGTGGTTGACTCTTAACTGCCCTCTGGGCAATAAATGCTGCCTAGTCAGTGCCACCCTCATCCCAGACGTGAATAAAGAAAAAGGAAGTTTTTAATCTGGTGGGATCTCTTACTGAAACTTGTGGCTCGCTGTTACCATCACTGGCTTCAGTGCAAGGTCAGACTTTGTTAACATAATACATTAAGGGATTATCCTGCAATTAACCCTGGTAGGGAGGACCTGAATGGACTCTGTTTCCAGCAGAAGTCTACAAGACATACCATCAAGGAGCAGGGGTAGGCCATTCGGCCCTTCCTGCCTGCTGTGCCATTCAATACGATCATGGCTGATCCAATTTTAACTTCAATTTCTGCATATCCCCAATACTTTTTCATACCCTTGGTCACCAAGAATCTATCGCTGTCTGCCTTAAAAGCATTTAGTTATCCTGCATCCACCACCTTGTGAGCAAGGGAATTCCAAACTCTCTCAAACCTCTGAGAGAGGAATAAAAATCTTTATATCCATCTTAAATGGGTGCCCCCTTATTTTTCCACTCTGACCCCTGGGTCCAGATTCTGTTACAAGAGGAAGTGTCCTTTCCATATCCATCCAGTCAGGTCTCCTCAGGATCTTCTATATAGAGTCACACAGAGTAGAAGCAGGCCCTTCGGTCCATCATGCCTATGCCGACCAACAAACTACACTAACCCCATTTATATATATGTTTCAACCAAGTTACCGCAGACTTATAGAGTCATAGAGATGTACAGCATGGAAACAGACCCTTCAGTCCAACCTGTCCATGCCGACCAGATATCCCAACCCAATCTAGTCCCACCCACCAGCACCCGGCCCATATCCCTCCAAATCCTTCCTATTCATATACCCATCCAAATGCCTCTTAAATGTTGCAATTGTACCTGCCTCCACCACTTCCTCTGGCAGCTCATTCCATACACGTACCACCCTCTGCGTGAAAAAGTTGCCCCTTAGATCTCTTTTATATCTTTCCCCTCTCACCCTAAACCTATATCCTCTCGTTCTGGACTTCCCGACCCCAGGGAAAAGACTTTGTCTATTTATCCAATCCATGCCCCTCATAATTTTGTAAACCTCTATACGGTCACCCCTCAGCCTCCGATGCTCCAGAGAAAACA
>NC_057723.1:6434942-6449418 GCF_004010195.1 Chiloscyllium plagiosum
ACCATCTATTTCCCTGCAGTCTATATCTTCTATATCCTTTTCCACAGTCAATACTGATGTAAAATATTCATTTAGTATCTCCCCCATTTTCTGTGGCTCCACACAAAGGCCGCCTTGCTGATCTTTGAGGGGCCCTATTCTCTCCCTAGTTACCCTTTTGTCCTTAATATATTTGTAAAAACCCTTTGGATTCTCTTTAATTCTAATTGCCAAAGCTATCTCATTGGTCTTCTAAACTCCATAGGATGCAGGCTCAGCCTGCGTAGCCTGGCCTCAGAAAGCAATCTGCTCATTCCACAGATTAGTCTAGTAAACCTTCTGTGATCTCTTTCTGACACATTAACATCCTTCCATTAGTCTGGTGACCAGTACAGTACAGGTATTTCTGGTATAACGCGTATTTTGTCAACATGAGTTGGCTATAACACAATTGATGAATAGTGGATGCAATTTGGATAGCGCAAACTTTCTACTGCACAGGGATAGTGATTTACTGTAGTGATCTTCTCCAGTGCAATTTTCTATAGTGATCTCCTACAGAGTGACTTTCCATATAGTAATCTTCTATAGCGTGAGGTTGCACAGGAACATAACCCTTCCGTTATACCCGAAATATCTGGACTGTGCACAGTGCTCCAGATGCAGTCTCACCAATACCCCGTGTTACTAAAGCATAACCTCCCTATTCTTACATTCAGTCCCTCTCATAATAAAACACAAAGTTCTATTAGCTTTCCTGATGACTTGCTGTACCAGCACACTAACGTACACCCTCAACACCCAGATCTCTCTGTAGCCCCAAGCTCTGGAACCCCTCACTGTTTAGGGAAGATGGTTCCCTTTTATTCTTTCTGCGGAAAAGGAGAATATCACATTTTCCCACATTGTTTTCCATGCCAGGTCTGAGGCCACTCACGTACCTGATCTGTATCCCCTTGGTGGCTCCTTTTGCCATCTCTGCATCTCACTTTTCTCCCTATCTAATTATCGCACCTTTGATCCCTTTGTCCAAACCATTTCTGTAGAATGTAAAGAGGTGAGGCCCCATCACTGACTGCTGTGACACGCCTCTCAGGGCATCCTGCTGGCCATTTATTCCCACTCTCTGCTTGCTGTCAGCCAGCTCCATGCCAGGACCCTTCTCCCTTCACTGTGAGCTTTTACTTTCACACACTAACGTTGATGCAGCACCTTATCAGGATGCCTTCTTAGTTTCATAGTAATAGAAGAGGGGTAGGCCATTTGGCCCGTCGAAGTTGCTCCACCATTCGTTAAGATCATGGCTGATTGATCCATCGTCTCAGCTCCTCCTATCCGCATTATCCCCTTAAACCTTAATTCCCTTTCTGTGTTTGCCCGTGGCTCATTTCTAATGAGACAGAGGCCTGAGCTGTGTGGAGATGAGAGTTTAGCTTTAGAAACTGAGGCCAGTATTGTTGGGTCTCAAGCAACAATGGAGAACTGCATTCTTCCCACTGTTTATGACGTCCATTAGGATCTGATGGGTTTGCAAGATGTTCAAAGGTAGCCCCAGAGAGAGAGAGAGAAAGAGAGAAGGAATTTGCATTGTATGGTGTACCTCACACCCTCCCAAAGAACTGTACAAACAATGAAATAGGTTTGAAGCACGTTATCGTGAAACATGGCAACCAAACAGCCCAGACCATCACAGAAGCCACCCTCCCATCCATGGGCTCCATTTACAAATCTCACTGCTGCAGAAGGGCTGTGAACATCATTAAAGACCCCTCGGTAGTGCTCTCCTACAACCTGTTCTGTCAGGCAGAAAGTACAGAAACCTGAATGCACCAGCAGGTTCAGGAACAGCTTCTTCCCTGCTGTTATCAGACTGACAAATGGAATCTCTAACCTCGAATAATGTTGACCCTGCTTTCATCGTCCTGTGTGGCCGTATTTCTCGCTCTGCCTAAGCACCCTGTGATCTGAAAGTCCTTGTTTGCTATGATTTGCCTGTACTGCTCGCAAAATAAAACCTTTCACCGTATCTACATGTGACAACAATAAGACTGTTGTGTGCAAGTTTGACTAACGAATCAAACTTGCACAGAACAAGAGCTGAAAATGTGTTGCTGGAAAAGCGCAGCAGGTCAGGCAGCATCCAAGGAAGTCCTGAAGAAGGGCGTATGCTCGAAACGTCGATTCTCCTGTTCCTTGGATGCTGCCTGACCTGCTGCGCTTTTCCAGCAACACATTTTCAGCTCTGATCTCCAGCATCTGCAGACCTCACTTTCTCCTTGCACAGAACAAGAGTCTGCAATATGATATTAATTTCATAATCTATTCTGGACGTTGGATGATACCAAGGTGTTATCTGCGATGTCAGGGTCACCCACACGCCCTGCGAGTGTGCCATAGGGTCATTCTCCACCCACCCACACAGACAGAGTCATGGCTTAATGTCTCCTCAGAAAGTTTGGCACCGACAGAAAGCTGGAGCTTGGGTCTTGGAGTCGACGCTGTCTGATGCAGAGGTGGGTGGGGAGAGAGCAGAGTTAACGCCTCCATTCCGGTGACTCGTTATCGGAACGGGCTTTCTTAACTCCGTTTCTCTGTTCCCCACCCCCTGCCACACCTGATTAGCTTCTGCAGTGTCAGCTCTCCAGCGTCTGCAGTCGGTCAGTTTGCTTTAGTTATCCTACCGCATTTCCTGCCGACTGCTGCGGTTTGACGCTGCATGGGCCATCCCTCCCAAGGAATGTGCAATGCTACAACAAGAACCAGGCGCCTTCTCAATGCAGTGTTCCGAACGATAATCGAAAATCTAATAAACCGGTCTGACTGTTCAAACCCTGCCCCGCTGCCTGGGGCTTGTTGTATATTTCATTATCGTAATCACTTCAGGGTTAAATTAACATTTCAAATGAGCGGTCACACCAGATGTTGAAGGAAGTTAGTTGCTTTGTCTGATCATATTTACAAGAAAAATGATACACAATGCCAGTTAATGATGTGGCTCACAATAGACTGTGGACAATCGCTCACAGCCAGTGGATCAGTCTGAGTCCCTCAGCCTTTATCAGAGCCATTAATAATTCCTGACTCTCTTATTTGCCTCTGCAGGTTGCTTGGATTCAGTGTCGGTTCTGGATAGCAGCAAACGATGTCTGCCAAAGGAAAGGTAATGTGGAGAGTTGTGAGAATCAAAGGGTATGGGGGAGAAAGCAGGAACAGGGGACTGAGTTCAATGATCAGCCGTGATCCTATTGAGTGGTGGAGCTGGCTCGAAGGGCCGAATGGCCTCCTCCTACTCCTATTTTTCTCAGTTTTCTGCATTTCCTATGTTTCTCACACCACGGCACGAATCAATTCAAAGGAGACTGAGGGAGAAGGGAGTTCAGTGCCCCCCCTCCCTCCCCCGCCAGCCATTATCAAGTTCCTACATTTGCATAGCGCCTTTCACAGCACCAGGAATCATTCTGCAGCCAGTTATTTTGGAAGTGTGGTGACTATTGTGACGGAGGAAACCCAGACCCAGTTTGCACACAGGAAGATCCCACAGACCTGATAATTGATTTTTATTTCAGTGATCGTAGAATCATAAAATCCCTACAGTGTAGAAACAGGCCCTTTGGCTCAACAAGTCCACACTGGCCCTCTGAAGAGTAACCCACCCAGACCCCTACATTTAACCCCTGACTAATGCACCTAACCTACACATCCCTGAACACTTTGGGCAACTTAGCGTGGCCAATTCACCTAACATGCACATTTTTTGAATTGTGGGAGGAAACCCACGCAGACACGGGGAGAATGTGCAAACTCCACACAGACAGTCGCCCGAGATGGGAATTGAACCTGGGTCCTTGGCGCTGTGAGACAGCAGTGCTAACCACTGAGCTCTTTGTTCAGGATCAATGAAAATTGCCAGGGGGGGTGTTTTCTCTGGTGGGCCCTGGGTAATTAGCTCTACCTCAGTCAACGTCACTAAAACAGAGCTTTTCATATCATTCTCATGTTGTTTGTGGGATCTTGCTGTGTGAAAACTATCAGCCGTGTATCTAAGGTCCAGTATCTCGTGTTCTTCTGCTCAAAGACGTGCTGAATATTGAAACAACTGACACTAAACAGTTTTGCTCATTTCACATAGCAAAAGTAGTTAGGTGTTGAAGATCGGAGGAAATTAGACCATAAGACATAGGAGTGGAAGTAAGGCCATTCAGCCCATCGAGTCCACTCCGCCATTCAATCATGGCTGATGGGCATTTCAACTCCACTTACCCGCATTCTCCCCGTAGCCCTTAATTCCTTGTGACTTCAAGAATTTATCAATCTCTGCCTTGAAGACAGTTAGAGTCCCGGCCTCCACTGCACTCTGCGGCAATGAATTCCACAGGCCCACCACTCTCTGGCTGAAGAAATGTCTCCGCATTTCTGTTCTGAATTTACCCCCTCTAATTCTTAGGCTGTGTCCACGGGTCCTAGTCTCTTCGCCTAACAGAGACAATTTCCTAGCGTCCACCCTTTCCAAGCCATGTATTATCTTGTAAGTTTCTATTAGATCTCCCCTTAATCTCCTAAACTCCAATGAATACAATCCCAGCATCCTCAGCCGTTCCTCCTCGACTAGCACTCCCAGATCCCTCTGTACTTTGGCTTTACGAATTTTCTCACCATTTAGAAAGTAGTCCATGCTTGTATTCTTTTTTCCAAAGTGCAAGACCTCGCATTTGCTCACATTGAATTCCATCAGCCATTTCCTGGACCACTCCTCCAAACTGTCTAGATCCTTCTGCAACCTCCCCACTTCCTCAGTACTACCTGCCTGTCCACCTAACTTTGTATCATTGGCAAACTTCGCTAGAATGCCCCCAGTCCTTTCATCCAGATCATTAATATATAATGTGAACAGCTGCAGCCCCAACACTGAACCCTGTGGGACACCGCTTGTCACCGGCTGCCATTCTGAAGAATTGTAGGAGATTGCTGTGAATCTCATTAAATCATGAGAAGTGAGGTGTCCAGAGCTTGATGGTAAATATCAGTAGTCACTGCAGAGTTAAACTGTGTAGAGGGAGCTTTACTCTGTATCTAACCCTCATGCTGTCTCTGTGCAGGGTGTGTTTGATTGGGACATTGTGGAGGAAGCTTTACTCTGTATCTAACCCTATATTGTCCTGTGCTGTTTGATGGAATAGCATAAAGAGGGAAATTACTCTGTATCTAACCCCATGCTGCCCCTGTCTTGGGAGTGTTTGATGGGACAGTGTGTCCCAGAATAATTACTCTGTATCTAACTCTTTGCTGTACCTGTCCTGGGATTGTTTGTTGGAGACAGTGTGGAGGAAGCTTTACTCTGTACCAAACCCTGTGCTGACCCTGTCTTGGGAGTGTTTATTGGGGACAATGTAGAAAGAGCTTTACTCTGGGACAACATTGGGTTAGATTTGAAAAGGGTAGCGTTGGAAAAGCACAGCAGGTCAGGCCGCATCCGAGGAGCAGGAGAATTGACGTTTAAATGCTCTGCACTGACCCTGTCAGGACTGGGACAACATCAGGTTAGATACAGTCCTGAGAGCATTTGACGGGGACAGTGCAGTGAGAGCTTTACTCTGTACTTAGCACACACTGTTGCCTTGAATTGTAGCAGTCGGCATGGTGTAGGTACCCCTGCAGTGCTGACTTGGGGCCTAGTGAAAAGATCTGACGTAGCCTCGGCTGACCCCCACCCCCCCATAAAGGTCCCAGCCTTTTACCTGCTTTGATAGCTGAGGTGACTTGGTGAGTGGAAATCCCAAAACTCTGTCTCAATGACAATGTGATTGATGTCAAGTAAACATGATTGGGTAGGAACTTGCTGGGAGATGGTCATAAGACAATGAGATCATTGTTGCTTGGTACGTGAGTGGCTTGAATGTTCTCAGCTCCTGACTGCCTGCTGTTTCTACCCTGTGCACATTGACTGATGAGAGCGCTTGCTCGAAACGTCGACTCTCCTGCTCCTCAGATGCTGCCTGACCGGCTGTGCTTTTCCAGCACCACACTTTTCGACTGCTTTAGTCTGTGACCAGCCTTGGAGTGTGTGTTAAGCAAACAGTTGTCATGTTTTACTGTGATTCTCGAAGTGAGTTTAAGATTTGACCTTGGGGGAAACAAAGCAGAAACACAGTTATCTCAGGGAATAAAGTTTAGAGTCGGCTTCAGTTAATGTGTAGCCTGTCATTAAACTGACGGGATTAGCAATTGATATTTTTGCGCAGTGAGAGGTGTTGAATTATTCAGTGCGGTTCGTGTGCTGGATTATAGCGTTCTGGTTTCAGGGATGTCCAACATAGGCTTGTTGTGTTGCAGTACTCAAGCCCAGCCTTAATTAAAATGAAGGTATTTCCGCAGTGGTCAGGAGACCATGAGATACACTGACTGGATTACACTCTTAAAAAAAAACACATCTTTGGAGGAGGGGAGTTGCATTGCTTTAGCCTCCATGGAGGATGGGTTACACTGTGAGTGTTGGGAAATTCGTAGACAGATGTAGGATGGGCAGTTAGAAGTATATTAGGGGACACGAGGGAAAACATTTTCACCTGGACATGGGGTGGGTGCCTGGAATTCACTTCTCAGTTTGGGGGTGATTTTGGGTAAATGCCTAAACACAATGGGAAGGGACTGGTACCTGCAGCCAAAGTGCTGAAACCCACCCAACTACTGACCAGATACAGGAATGTGGGCTTAGAAAAGGCAGCTAGTTATTCGCTTAGTACAGACACTATGGGCTGAATGGCCTCTCTCTGTGCTGTAATAGTGTGTCCTATCCAAAACATCGATTCTCCTGCTCCTCAGGTGCTGCCTGACCTGCTGTGCTTTTCCAACGCCACTCTTTATTGACTCTGACCCTCCAGCATCTGCAGTCCTCACTTTCTCCGAGAGTGTGTTGGCTCTCAAGTTCTGAAGGTGACAGAACAATCTGAACCAAATAAATTCAATGTCTCTTGCTCATTCAGTCCGAGCTAATACATTGTCAGTGGTTACAGTGGTCAGCATAGCTGCCTCACAGAGCCAGGGACCTGGGTTCAATTCCACCCTTGGGCGATTGTCTGTGTGGAGTTTGCACATTCTCCCCGTGTCTGCGTGGGTTTCCTCCGGGTGCTCCGGTTTCCTCCCACAGTCCAAAGATGTGCAGCTTAGGATGGATTGACCATGCTAAATTGCCCCATAGTGTCTACTGATGTACATTTATTAAATTAAACTCCATCTGCCCCTCATTGGCCAATTTGTTCAAGGTTCCATTGTAATCTGACTTAACCTTCTTCGCTGTCCACGACACCACCGATTTTGGTAACACCTGCAAACTTACTAACTATATCTCCTATATTCATATCCAAGTGATTGATACGGTGAATTAGCAATGGGTTACAGGGATAGAGGTAGGGGGTGAGTTTGACTGGACAGCCCTTCGGAGGGTCATTGCAGACTCGGTGGGCTGAATGGCCTCTTTCTGCGCTGTAGGGATTTTACGATTTGGCAAGCTGAAACAAATTTGAATAAGTTAGGAGGATTTTAAAAAAAAGTTGTGCTTTAACTAAAAAACAAAACGGTGAATTACCCAGCGTATCAGGCAGTATCAGTGGAGGGAAATAGAGTTAATGTTTTCAGTAGAACTGGATATACAAATAAATGCTCAGGTCATGCAGAACTCAGACCAGAGATATGAAGTCTAAGCTCCTTATCTTGGCCACCTCAGGACTCAGAAGCAAGAAAACAAACTGAGAAAGGGAACACCAATTTACTCCAGCATGAGTGTTGGCTTCTGATTGGTTGGACCATGGTGTTGGCATGGTGATACAGCAGAAGCTGTTAACTGTCAATCTTAATTGCAAAGTCTCAGCACAGGTAGGATGGATCTGATTGGTCAGGGCGTTGCCATGCAGCAGGATTGGCAGATTCCAGTTACCAGCAGTCAGTGAGAAGCATACAGGGATGGATTATTCCTTTCTTGCGCAAACAATGGAGTCCTGTGTGTAAATTCATGCAACTTCTGGTCATTTAAATTGGAGGTAAAGCTTTCTCTACACATTTAAAATGAAAGTAAAGCTCCCTTGACACTGTCAAAAAGTGTGGTGCTGGAAAAGCACAGCCGGTCAGGCAGTATCCGAGGAGCAGGAGAATTGATGTTTCGAGCATAGGCACTTTCTGATGAATGACTTATGCACGAAATGTCGACTCTCCTGCTCCTCGGATGCTGCCTGACCTGCTGTGCTTTTCCAGCACCACACTTTTTGACTCTGACCTCCAGCATCTGCAATCCTTACTTTCTCCCTTGACACTGTTCCCATCAAACACTCCCAGACAGGGTTAGGAACAGAGTAAAGCTCTCTGTACCTTTTTAATCTGAATAAAAAGGCAGGAGCATCGTTGTAACTTCAGCTAGTATGGGAATCGAATCATTACAAACCAGCATCCAGCTACCGGAGCTAACCTTCCTTTGCTGCAGTGGCGATGGCCGATGCTAGGAAATGAGCACTTACCTTGTGTCACATCCATGATTTGGATGTGAATATTGGAGGTCTGGTTAGTACGATTACAGATGACACCAATATTGGCGGTGCAGCGGACAGCGAAGAAGGTTGTCTCAGAGTACAACGGGATCTTGATCAGATGGGCCAATGGGCCGAGGAGTGGCAGATGGAGTTTAATTTAGATAAATGTGAGATATTACATTTTGGAACGGCAAACCAGGGCAGTTAATGGTAGGGCCCTGGGGAGTGTTACTGAATAAAGGGACGTAGTGGGGGGGGCAGGTGCATAGTTCCTTGAAGTGGAGTCGCAGGTAGACAGGGTGGTGAAGAAGGTGTTTGCTTTGCTTGCCTTCATTGGTCAGTGCAGAGGAGCTGGGAGGTCATGTTGCACCTGCACAGGACATTGGTTCAGCCACTTTTGGAATATTGCGTGCAGTTCTGGTCTCCCTGCTAAAGGAATGATATTATGAAACTTGAAATGGCTTAGAAAAGATTTATAAGGATGTTGCTGGGATTGAAAAGTTTAAGCTATAGGGAGAGGCTGAACACGCTAGGGCTGTTTTCCCTGGAGCATCAGAGGTTGAGGGAAGACCTTATAGAGGTTTATAAAATCATGAGGGGCATGAATAGGGTGAATAGACAAGGTTTTTTTTTCTCTAGAGTCCAAAATTAGAGGGCATAGGTTTAAGGCGAGAGAGGAAAGATTTAAAAGGGGCCTAGGGGAGGCAACGTTTTTACTTGGTTGGTCAGGGCGGTACGAAGAGGGTGGTACGTTAGGGAATGAGCTGCCAGAGGAGTTGGTACAATTTTTAAAGGCATCTGGATGGGTACATGAATAGGAAGGGTTTGGAGGGCCATGGGCCAAGTACTAGCAAATGAGATTAATTTAAGATATCTGGATGGCATAGAAGACTTGGACTGAAGGGCCTGTTTCCGTGTTGTACATCTCGATGACTCTATTTCCTTGTTTATTTTTACCTCTCCAATCGTGTCTCAGGTGAAAGGCAGCACCTCTGACTGTGCTGCACTCACTCTGTACTGTGCTGGGACCTTTCCCCCGGGTTAGGTGCCCAGATCTCTGGAGTGAGCCTTGAACCCATGGCAGAGGGTGATGTCCGTCTCAAAGAGTCCTTTGGAAAGGCAGATTAGCCAGTCAATTTACATTGTATTGCCAAGCTTGCTCTGCGCACATTGGTTGTTGTGTTCCCTACTTTACAACAGGGGCTACAATTCAAGATATAATTCATGGGCTGCACAACGTCTCAGTAGATCTTGAGGTTGTGAAAGTCTCTATAGAAATGTGAGTTCTTTCAATTGTTGGACTCAGTCCTGTACAGGGATAACGACAGCCACTTCAGGAATACATCTCAAGGCCCACGGATGGGGGAGGAGAGTTTCACTGAGCTTGCTAAAATCCTCGGAATTTCGTGAGTTTGCAATTTCAATCGCCCCTCTGGGCAAACAAAGAGAATTTATTGTAGCTGTTGGTCTTAGCTCAGTGTGATTGTACAGTGTGTTTGTTAATTCCTCTCCCACTGTCTGTGATCTTTTGAGACGCTGTGCTAAAAAAGCAATGCTGTTGGATCTGAAATGCATTTATATTCACTCATGGCACCTGGGTGTCATTGGCTCGGCCAGCATGGTCTGGCTGTAATTGTTTGATAGTTTGATTTTGTTAAGAAGTGGCAGTTTAGATAAGTTAATGAAACAAGGAATTGATAACAGGTTCGGTGACTGCACTGGATTGGTTTCATGAAGCTGTTGCGGTAGCTTCCTGCCCTTCCACTGAGCTGTTAGGGAGTTCTTCCCTGGAATTCTTTCCGCTCTCTCCCATTGGAGATAGCAGATCTCCTCCTGGGCACTGCCTGATGAGAACTCTCCTCAGCGCTGGATTGGAGATCTCAGGCAGGTAGCTCACCTCACATCAGCCAACGACTCATGGGTGGTCATTATCCTCTTGTCCACCTCCACGTGAAGGTTAGTTTTCATACCTTTGAAGAAAAAAACCTTCTAATTTTTGAAAACATTGCACTCTGAACAGGATTGTGTGGTACACTCAGAGTTGCAGCTGTGAGACAGTTGAGTGAGGTGTCCAGTGATACGGGGAATACTGAATAGGAATTTGAATGAATATGGGTTTCAGGGTGACCTGAATTTCAAGCGTGGGTAAACAGATAGGGGAATTCCACACCAACCATGACTACTGAACTGTATAAATGCAACTGTATAAATGTATAAATCGAACTCAGCACCACCTTCCTAACCTGCAATCTTCTTCCTGACCTCTCTGCCCCCACCCCAGTCTGACCTATCACCCTCACCTTGACCTCTTTCCACCTATCGCATTTCCCAAGTCCCTCCTCCCTACCTTTTATCTTAGCCTGCTGGACAAACTTTCCTCATTCCTGAAGAAGGGCTTATGCCCGAAACGTCGATTCTCCTGTTCCCTGGATGCTGCCTGACCTGCTGCGCTTTTCCAGCAACACATTTTCAGCCCTGTATAAATGCAACACAGCCTGTCTTGCTCATCTCTCCAACTGTACAAAAAGCCTCACATCAGCTCAATGGGGGACATGGTCACTCAACACAAAGTCACGAGTTCAGGCAATTCAGGCCAGAGACTGGGCACGGCCTCCAATCAGGCACTGAGAATTCAGTGCTGACGGAGCACTTCACTGTCAGAGGGTCAGTGCTGAGGGAGTGCCGCACTGTTGGAAGGTCAGTGCTGAGGGTGTGCCGCACTGTTGGAGGATCAGTGCTGAGTGAGTGACACACTGTCGGAGGGTCAGTGCTGAGGGAGTGCCGCACTGTTGGAGGGGCAGTGCTGAGGGAGTGCAGCACTGTCGGAGGGTCAGTGCTGAGGGAGTGCCAGTCTGTCGGAGGGTCAGTGCTGAGGGAGTACCGCACTGTCGGAGGGTCAGTACTGAGGGAGTGCAGCACTGTCAGAGGGTCAGTGCTGAGGAGTGTTGCACTGTCGGAGGGTCAGTGCTGAGGGAGTACCGCACTGTCGGAGGGTCAGTGCTGAGGGAGTGCTGCACTGTCGGAGGTGCTATCTTTCTGATGAGGTATTAAACCAAGGGTGAACCCCCCCAAGGGGAAATCCCATCTTGTGGAAGTGTGGGCGAGTTGTTTCATGCCATGGACAATATTTATCCCTCACACTTTCCCTCCCTGTGTAACTAACTGTTTAAACTGCCTCATGGTTTTCATTATTAAATATTGCCCCCACACTGTCTCTGTGGAATATTTAAGGGGGGTGTGAGCGTGGGCGACGTAGTGAACTTGAGTCCATCTCAGCCACGTGCACCTGGCCTGCTGTGACACGACCTGATATTTCGATTCTGCTGGCTGTAACCATATATGAGAATGCAGAGATCACAGTGAGACAGAGTCTGTGAGAAACGCTGTTATTTATAGCTGAGCTGGTTATTGCCAGCAGCTGCTGTGTACTCAGCGAGTGAGTGAGTACTGTGGGGGAGGGGAGGGGAGGTGAAGGGGGAATAAAGTGGGGGCCCTGTCTTCGATTGGACATGATGACGGATTTCGCGGTTGCAACGATAACGCCAGGCAGCTGCAGCACATTAGCACCAACGGAGTGCTCTGAATTTCGGGCATTCTTCACTTGTTGCTTGATCCAGATCTCCATGGCAACAGGAAGATGCTATTCCGTCCCTCGAATTTGGACCTGCCGTTCATTTGAATCATGGCCGGGTTACACTTCAGTTCCTTGATTGGCCTCGGTAGAGTTAACCCATCAGTAATCTCAAGACAGTTGTAATAGGCCCAGCATTTGAAACCGACTGGAGAGGAGTTTCTGGAATTTTCTCTGTTTTCTTCTGTGTGTGAGAAAATGTTTCCTGATTTCACTCCTGAACGGCCCAACTTTAATTTGAAGGTGCAAACCTTCCGTCGTGGGGTTCCAGTAGAACACAGAACAATACAGCGCAGAACAGGCCCTTCGGCCCTCGATGTTGTGCCGACCTGTGAACTAATCTAAGCCCATCCCCCTACACTATCCCAAAATCATTCATGTGCTTATCCAAGTACTGTTTAAATCCCCTAATGTGGCTGAATTAACTACATTGGCAGGCAGGGCATTCCACATCCTTACCACTCTCTGAGTAAAGAACCAGCCTCTGACATCTGTCTTAAATCTATCAGCCAGGAGAAAGTGAGGACTGCAGATGCTAGAGATCAGAGCTTAAAAATGTGTTGCTGGAAAAGCGCAGCAGGTCAGGCAGCATCAAAGGAACAGGAGAATCGACGTTTCGGGCATAAGCCCTTCTTCAGGTTTATGCCCGAAACGTCGATTCTCCTGTTCCTTTGATGCTGCTTGACCTGCTGTGCTTTTCCAGCAACACATTTTTAAGCTTAAATCTATCACCCCTCAATTTGTAATGCCCCCTCGTACAAGCTGACATCATCATCCTAGGAAAAAGACTTCCACTGTCTACCTTATGTAATCCTCTGACCATCTTGTATGTCTCTATCAAATCCCCTCTTAGCCTTCTTCTGTCCAATGAGAACAGACCCAAGTCTCTCAGCCAAGTTCCTCATAAGACCTTCCCTCCAGACCAGGCAACATCCTGGTAAATCTCCTCTGCACCTTTTCTAATCCTTCCTGTAATGGGGCGACCAGAACTGTACACAATATTCTAAGTGTGGCCACACCAGCGTTTTGTATAGTTGCAGCATGACTTTACGGCTCCAGAACTCAATCCCTCTACCAATAAAACCTAGCACACCGTATACCTTCTTAACAGCACTATCCACTTGGGTGGCAACTTTCAGGAATCTATGTACATGGACTCCAAGATCCCTCTGCACATCCACACTACCAAGAATCTTTCCATTGACCCAGTACTCTGCCTTCCTGTTATTCTTCCCAAAGTGAATCACCTCACACTTAGTTGCATTGAACTCCATTTGCCACCTCTCAGCCCAATTCTGCAGTTTATCCAAGTCTCTCTGCAACCTGAAACATTCTTCCAAACTGCCCACTACTCCACCAACTTTAGTATCATCTTCAAATTTAGTAATCCATCCACCTATGCCTGCGTCCAAGTCATTTATAAAAATGACAAACAGCAGTGGTCCCAAAACAGATCCTTGTGGCACACCACTATAACCAGACTCCAGGCTGAATATTTTCCATCAACCACCATTCGCTGCCTTCTTACAGAAAGCCAGTTTCTAATCCAAACTGCTAAATCACCCTCAATCCCATGCCTCTGCATTTTCTCCAACAACCTACCATGTGGAAACTTATCAAAGGCTTTACTGAAGTCTAAGTATACCACATCAACTGCCCTACCCTCATCTACATACTTGGTCACCTTCTCAGAAAACTCAATGAGATTTGTGAGACACAACCTGCCCTTGATGAAACCTGCCCCCTGTAAAAACGCCATCCCATTCTCCCAATTCCTTCGACTCCGCCGCATCTGCTCCCAGGAGGACCAGTTCCAAAACCGTACAACCCAGATGGCCTCCTTCTTCAAGGACCGCAATTTCCCCCCCGACGTGGTCGACGATGCCCTCCACCACATCTCTTCCACTTCCCGCTCCTCCGCCCTTGAACCCCGCCCCTCCAACCGCCACCAGGACAGAACCCCACGGGTGCTCACCTACCACCCCACTAACCTCCATGTACAGCGCATCATCCGCCGCCATTTCCGCCACCTCCAAACGGACCCCACCACCAAGGATATATTTCCCTCCCCTCCCCTAACAGCATTCCGTAAAGACCACTCCCTCCGTGACTCCCCCGTCAGATCCACACCCCCCACCAACCCAACCTCCACTCCCGGCACCCTCCCCTGCAACCGCAGGAGGTGCAAGACTTGCGCCCACACCTCCCCCCTCACCACCCTCCAAGGCCCCAAAGGAAACTTCCATATCCGCCACAAATTCACCTGCACCTCCACACACATCATCTATTCCATCCTCTGCACACGATGTGGCTTCCTCTATATTGGGGAGACAGGCCGCCGACTTGCGGA
>NC_057723.1:6450048-6453646 GCF_004010195.1 Chiloscyllium plagiosum
CCGCCTTCCTAACCTGAGATCTTCTTCCCGACCTCTCCGCCCCCACTCCCGTCTGACCTATCACCCTCACCTTGACCTCTTTCCACCTATCACATTTCCGGCGCCCCTCCCCCAAGTTCCTCCTCCCTACCTTTTATCTTAGCCTGCTGGACAAACTTTCCTCATTCCTGAAGAAGGGCTTATGCCCGAAACGTCGATTCTCCTGTTCCCTGGATGCTGTCTGACCTGCTGCGCTTTTCCAGCAACACATTTTCAGCTCTTGATGAAACCATGTTGATTATCTGCAATCAAATTGTTGCTTGCTAGACAATTATAAATCCTATCTCTTATAATCCTTTCCAAAACCTTTTCCAACAAGACACGCAAGGCTCACTGGTCTATAATTACCTGGGTCATCTCTACTGCCCTTCTTGAACAGGGGCACAATATTTGCAATCCTCCAGCCCTCTGGTACTAACCCAACATCTCCTCCCTAGCTTCCCAGAGAATCCTCAGATAAATCCCATCTGGCCCAGGGGACTTGTCTACTTTCACTCCTTCTAGAATTGATAACACCTGTTCGTAACTAACATCGATCAATTCTAGTCAAATATCTCGTGCCTCATTCTTCTGCTCTACAATGTTCTCCTTTTCCTGAGTGAAAACCGATGAGAAATATTTGTTTAGCACCTCTCCGATCTTCACAGCGTCCACACACAACTTTCCACTTCAGCCTTTGGCCCTATTCCTACCCTAATCGTCCTTTTATTCCTCACATTCCTGTAGAAAGCTTTAGTGTTCTCCATTCTGTTTGCCAAAGACTGCTCGTGTCCTCTCTTTGCTCTTCTTAACTCTCTCTTTAAATCCTTCCTAGCTGATCTGTAACTCTCCATCGTCTCATTTGAACCATCTCGTCTCAACGTCACATAAGTCTCCTTCTTCCGCTTAACAAGAGATGCAATTTCTGTTGTAAACCACGGTTCCCTTACCTTATCACTTCCTCCCTGCCTGACAGGACGTACCTATCAAGGACACGCAAAATCTGTTCCTTAAACAGTTCCACATTTCCATTGTCTGCATCCACTCCGTTTTGCTGCCCCATTCTATGCCTCCTAATTCTTGCCTAATCACATTATAATTGCCCCTGCCCCATTGATAACTCTTGCCCTGTGGCATGTACCTATTCCTTTCCATCGCTAAACTAAATGTAACTGACTTATGGTCACTCTGTCCAAAGTGCTCACCTACAACTAAATCAATCACCTGGCCTGGTTCATTACCAAGCACCAGATCCAGGGAGGCCTCCCCTCTTGTTGGCCCTTTGACATACTGTGACAGGAAACCCTCCTATACACATTGGACAAAAACTGATCCGTCTGATGTCCTCGAGTTATAGCATTTCCAGTCAATGTTGGGGAAGTTAAAGTCCCCCATAATGACCACCCTGTTCCTTTCACTCCTGCCCAAAACCGATTTGCCAATCCTCTCCTCCACATCCCTGAAACTTTGCAGAGGCCTATAAAAAACTCCCAGCAGTGTGACCTCTCCTCCTGTTTCTAACCTCAACCCATACCACCTCAGTAGACAAGTTTTCATCAAAAGTTCTTTCAGCCACCTGTCCTTGACTAACAAGGCCACACCTCCCCCTCTTTTACCACCTTCCCTGTGCTTAATGAAAGATCTAAATCCTGGAACCTGCAACATTCATTCCTCACCCTGCTCTATCCATGTCTCCGAAATGGCCAAAACATCGAAGTCCCAGGTACCTATCCATGCTGCAAGTTCACCTTCCTTATTCCGGATACTCCTGGCGTTGAAGTAGACACACTTCAAACCTGCTTGCTGTCTGCCAGCACACTCTTGTGACTATGAAATCCTGTCCACGTCCTCCCTACTCACATCCTCCTGTGCACTGGAACTACACCTCAGGTTGTCATCCCCCTGCTGAGAACTCAGGAAGTAGGATCAGGAATGGACCATTCAGCCCATCGATTCTGTTCCCCCCATTCCATATGATCGCGCCAATCTTGGGATTCAGCTGTTTTTGCCTCACCCCCATCCCATGATGCCCTGAGAGACCACAGTTCTGTCTGTCCCAGCCTTGAATATTTCCAACAATGGACTGATCCACAACCTTTTGGGGTCGAGACTTCCAAAGCTTCACCACTCTCAGTGAAGAAGAAATTTCTCCTCATCTCAGTCCTGAATGTTTGATCTCTCATCCTGAGATTATGCCATAATGTTCGAGACTAGCTGAAACGATCTCTGTGTCTAACACCTTCACAATCTTTTTGTTGAATTCATTGGATCTCATCATCAGTGGCCAGTATTTAATGCCCCTCCCTAATTGCCTCAATGGCAGTCAGGAGTCAACCCCATTGCTGTGGGTCTGGAGTCACGTGTACGAGGCAAAGGACATTAATAAGCCAGGTGGATTTTCACAATCATTTGACACTTAATTCCATTTTTATTTTTAATTGAAGACAAATTTCACCTTCTGCCATCGTGGATTTCGAACCTGCGTCCCCGAAAAATCACATGGCTCTCTGGATTAATAGTCTAGTGATAGAGGTCACATGCTCTCCTAAAATCCAGTGAATTTGGTCCAGTTTTCTCACCCTCTCATTCCTGGGCACCCTCTCCTTCATCTCAGTCTGGTGAACCTTTGCCGTACCAACCTCCAGTGTTTGTATAGCCTTTCGTCAAAGTGGAGACCACATCAGTACCCAGACGTGATGGACCAAAGGGCCTGTTCCTGTGCTGTTGATGGTTGGATGGACTGGCCATGCCAAATGGTCCATAGCGTCCAGGGATGTGCAGGCTAGGTCGGTTAGCATTGGGAAAGGTAGGGTTACAGGGATAGGGTGTGGGTCTAGGTGGGATGCTCTTTGGACGGGTCAGTGTGGACTCGATGGGCTGAATGGCCTGCTTCCACACTGTAGGGATTCTATGACCTTACGTTTTAGTGGCAGTTCATTGGAGATTCCTTGTAACCATGTGGTGAAGCGAGGGTAATGTGAGAAAAACACTTTTTCACCCAACAAGTCATTAGGGTCTGGAATGTACTACCCAGAAATGTGGAGGCAGGTTCAATGGAGACATTGTAGAGAGTACCGGATGGTTATTTGGATAGACATGGTATGCAGGGACATGAGGAGAAAGCAGGAGGCTGGTACTGGGTAATGATGCTGTTTAAAGAGCTGTTCCAGGCACAATAGGCAGAATGGCCTCCTCCTGCACCGTAACGTTTCTGTGATTCTGTGACACTCCCTCCCTCTGTACTTCACTCTCAGTCTGACTCTGTATCAATCTGTCAGCATTACCTTGCAGTCTGCCTTTGTCTATCAGCCTGTTCATAATCGGTCTCATTCTATCTCCCAGGCCTGTTCACCTGGTACCTTTTCTTCTCGTACAGCTGCCTCTCTCTTTCTCCACATTAGCTCTCACTGCCTCTCTCTGCTTTGATCCTTCTGTCTGCCTCCCCTGTTCTCGTCTCTTCCACTCTGCCCCTCTCTCTGTCACTGCCCCCTCCCTTTCCCTCTCCCTGTCCCTACCTCTCTGTTCCTATTTCCCCCTCTCCCTGTCCCTGTCTCTTTCTGTGTCTCTGTCCCTCTCCCTG
>NC_057723.1:6454381-6462706 GCF_004010195.1 Chiloscyllium plagiosum
TGTCCCTCTCTCTCTCTCTCTCTCTCTGCCCCACTTCTCTCTGTCCCTGTCTCTCTTTCCCTCCTTCCCTTGCTCTCTCTGTCCCTGTCTCTGTCTCTCCTTCTCTCTCTCTTTCTCTCCCTATCTCTGTTATCCACCGAAACCCTGATCTTGCCAATCTCCAGTTTTGAATATTCCAGCACAGTCCTTATCTCCCACTTCCTCAAAGCTCTGCTGCCTGGGTCTTTGCCCCATCGATCCCATTCCCGTGTTCCCCTCTGCTCACTGAGGCACGGTGACCACTGGTCAAGTTATGTCTTGATGGTAAAATTCGCAGCCTGTCCCTCCCTGTCCCTTCCTTTGCGTAGCCTCTTCAACATCCCTGATTTTCCTCAGCCCACTATTGGTGGACGTACCTCTCGTTACCATGGCCATAAACTCTGAAATTCTTTCCTTAATCTGCTCCACCCCCCTTTATCAGGAAACCCAAGCTAACAAGCTGTTCATTATCTCTTCTAATATCTCCCTCTGTGACTTAATTTGATTTCTAAAGACCCATGAAGCCCTTCAGAACGTTTTACTCTGTTGAAGGTGCTAAAAAAAAACAGTTGTTGTGTCTGTCTCCTCCCTTTCCCTGGATTAGTGATGCTGGAAGAGCACAGGAAGAGCACCACTAATCCAGAATCTGGTTTCCAGCATCTGCAGTCATTGTTTTTACCTCCTCCCTTTCCCTATCTATCACTGTCCCTTCACAAACCTCTCAGTCTCTACCTGCGTCAGCCTCTCCCACTATACCATCTCCTGTTGTAGTGTCTAACCTTGATATCTGGTTAATCTGTCTCTATGGTTCACTGCTAACACTGCATTACTGATAGGTGCCATATAGGTTTGTGGGGTGGATTTGTACTGCAGAATTACATTTTATCTTGCTCAAAAACTGCATGAATCCATGTAAGATTCTGTAAATCCCTTTTTTAGAAATAGAATCAGTTTGAACATTGGGGCATAGACAGACTTTAACCTCACACCTTCACTGCATTATCTGAGCTGATATGGCACCCATTGTTAAAATTCACTTGAGAATGTGACTTTAAAAAAGAGCTCTGGGATTTATATACAAAAGGACTAAAGCCAACATGGTCATTGTAAAAGTTGAGAGATTTAACAAATAATCCAGGTCTCTTTCAATATATAATTTCAGTTGCATCACACTGTAAACTTTTATATAAATTCTGTGTCTTACAATCTTATACTCTACAACCAGCTGATAAGGAGCAGCGTTCCAAAAGCTAGTGCTTCCAAGTGAACCTGTTGGACTATAACCTGGTGTTGTTTGATTTTTAATATTGTGAACAGCACAGCGTGGGTGAGCCACTGTGCCACCGTGCCACCCACTGTGTCTTACAATCTTATACTCTACAACCAGCTGATAAGGAGCAGTGCTCCAAAAGCTAGTGCTTCCAAGTGAACCTGTTGGACTATAACCTGGTGTTGTTTGATTTTTAATATTGTGAACAGCACAGCGTGGGTGAGATCTGTCAAAACTCAGGAAGCCGCGTTTTCCTCATCAATTTGATTTTTACATTTTCTTGAGCTATTTGCTGTTCAGCAGCGATTAGAGACGAGGGTTTATAACATGAAGTGAGAGATCGCAGTGGAGAAACAGGAGTAGGCTGTAATCCCCTGAATCTGTCCTGTCATTCAGTGGCTGTTGTCTGCACTTTATCAGGTTGATGCCAAAGATGTGGCACTGTGATGTTAAAGCCAGTGACGTGGAGAGGCCTGTGGAGACTGGGTCATTAAGTATGTTGCAGGCTGAGAGAGACAGATTTTTAATCGGTGAGAGAATTGAGGTTTATGGGTAAAGTGGCGCTAAGGATTATCTTGGGATTTGGGCATCATTGAAAAGGCTAATATTTATGAACAATTGCTAATTGACCTGAGGGCTATTAAGAGATCACCAAATTGCCGTGGGTCTGGAATCACATGTAGGCCAGACCAGGTAAGGAGGGCAGATTCTTAGGGGGATTGTCAGAGGAGGTGCAGAAAGGTTATTTTCCCACTGTGGGAGAGTCTAGGACTAGAGGGCAACATCTCAGAGTAAGAGGTCACCTATTTAAGACAGTCATACAGCACGGAAACAGACCCTTCAGTCCAAATCATCAAGCCAACCTGGTTTCCCACACTAAATCAGTCCCACCTGCCTGCTCCTGGCCCACATCCAGCCAAACCTTTCCTACCCATGTACTTATCCAAATGTCTTTTAAACATTGTAACTGTATCCACATCCACCACTTCCTCTGGAAGTTCATTCCACACACGCACCACCCTCTGTGTTTAAAAAGTTGCCCCTCATGACCTTTTTAAAACTTTCTCTGCTCACCTTAAAATTATGCCTCTTTTGTCTTGAAATCCCCCACCCTCAGGAAAAGACCTTTGCTATTCACCTTATTGATGCCCCTCATGATTTTATAAACCTCACTAAGGTCACATCTCAACCTCTGACATTCCGGTGAAAAAAAGTCCCAGCCTATCCAGCCTCCCTTTATAACTCAAACCCTCCATTCCTGGCATCATCCTGGTAAATCATTTCTCAACCCTCTCCAGTTTAATCATATCCCAGATAAGGAAGAGTTCCTTCTCTGAGGGGAGTGCATCTGTAGAATTCTTTCCCACAAGGGGCTGTTGGGGCTGGGGCATTAAATGTATTCAAGGCTGAGACAGACAGATCTTTAAGAGAATCAAGAGTCATGGGGATGAGATGCCGTTGAGGATTATCAGATCAGCCTAGATCTCATGGTGTAGTAGAGCATGGGCTGAATGGCCTACTGCTGTTCCTGTGTTTTATGGCAAAATAATGTCCTGGGAAACTATGTTAAAGATGGTGGAAATCTTCCATCATCAGAATGGATGATTGTGATTGTTATTCAGTGGAATGGTGTGTCATTGTTGGTTGGTATGGAGATACGATCATGTTGCAATATTGCGAAAACATTGAAGTTGGTCAAGATCACCTTCAGTCCCCTTCCCTTCCTTGTCCATTGTTGGTGTTAATGAATGTTGTGTCGAATTGGCCACATCCTGCGTCGTCCTCCTGAGTGAGGTCCATCTCCTCAGACTGGGTTGTCTGTGTTATGCAATCATACAGATCAGGAGTAGGTCATTTGGCCCCTTGAATCTTCTCTGCTCTTTGATAGGATCATGGCCGATTTGTGGCCTCAACTTGACTTTCCTGTCCAATCCCAATAGCCTTTGAGTCCCTTATTAGTCAACAATTTATCCAGCGATCTCTCTTCAAGGACACAGCCTCCAACACTCTCGGGGGAAGAGTAAGCTCAGGCACACAACTCTCTCCATTAAAAACATTCTCCTTGTCTTTCGCTTTAAAGGGAGACCCTTTATTTTAGATTGTATTCCCCAGCCTCTCCCTCTTCCACAGTTCTAAAATCCATTATAGGAGGGATGTGATAGCACTGGAGAGGTACAGAGGAGATTTATCAGAATGTTGCCGGGGCTGGAGAGTTTCAATTGCCCACCGTCAAACTCACTCCCCACAAACTCCCCAACGTCACACTTACTCCTGAGAGACTGGACAGACTGGGGTTGTTTTCCTTGGAGGAGGCTGAGAGAGGATGGGATGGAGATGGGGAAAATTGAGGCGCGAAGACAAGGTAGGGAGGGAGAAACGTTACTCCTCGCTGAAGGGATCAATGAGCGGGGTGTGGATTTAAGGGAAGGTGCAGAGGGTTTACAGGGGCCTGTGAGGAAAAACCTTTCTCACCCAGGGGCTGGTGTGAATCTGGAACTCACTTCCTATTAGGGGGGACAGAGGCAGAAACCCTCGTCACATCGAAGAAAGATTTCGATGTGTATTGCGATGCTAAGACATAAAGGGCTACAGGCCAAGTGCTGGGAAATGGGCTTAGGGTAGTGAGGGGGTTGATTTTTGACTGGCATAGATGGGCCGAAGGGACTTTTTCTATGTTGTAGATTTCTTACTCTATGCTAAGGGGAAACATCCTTTCAGCACCTACTCTGTCCTGTCCCCTCAGCCTCACACATGTTTAGCCTGTGTGTATCTCCTAGGTTCAGTGTATTCGATACAACATCCTCCTTCAATTACAACATCTCGGGAGGAAGTATTCCTAGGTTCGACCAGAAATTGTTGAAAATAGTTTGTAAACAGATTCCCTGCCTGTTCGCAGTTCTGGTTGGGGGATTTCACTGGGCTAGCCTGGATGCTGGAGATTATAGGAAAAGCAAGATGCAAGAACAATAGACAAAGATGTCCAAAATGTCAATCCTGTAGATCGGAAAGAAACAGAAAATGCTGGAAATACTCAACAGATTAGGCAGCGGCTGTAGAGAGGGAGTCAGAGGGACATGGGCCAAGTGCTGGCAAATGGGACTAGATTAGGTTAGGATATCTGGTCGGCATGGACAAGTTGGACTGAAGATTTCTGTGCTGTACATTTCTATGACTCTGAGTCTTGGTATTAAGGGATATGGACCAAAGGCAAGTGTATGAAATTAGGCCATAGCCATGATCTAATTGAATGACAGAACTGGTTAGAGGGGCTGAATGGACTTTTCCTGTACCTATGACAAAGTTGGTGATGAGACGCGAAGTCCTCCACTGTGACCTGAGTTTCTGGCATCTGGATGTCAAGATCAAGCTGGAATTAATGCTGTTCTTGATGAACTAAGGCAATTAATCTTTAACAATTAGTCTACAATTGAGCCAGAGATGAGGGGCAGGATGCTACGGTCTTTGGTGGAAAGGTTTGGGTTCAATGGAAGGTGCTATCCTCGAGGGAGGAATGAATTAAAATAAAAATAGCAATGTTGCTTGGAAATAAATAAATATTCTGTAACTCTGTGTTGAGGCGTATAGGTCACACCAGGATGTATCATTTCAAACTCTTTTCCTTCTAATGTGAGCTTTGCCCTCCCCACCCCTCAACCCCTCCCATCCAGCCCTGCCTGTTTTCCCAGAGGCAGGGAAGGCAGTTGGAAGTGGGCACGCCCACAAGCCAGTTAGATGCCAGTTAGTGCCCTGCTGCCATTGCCGGGATTTCACAAGCACTAGGACAGGCCGCGTTGTGAATCCAGAGTCAATTAAAAGGTGGAATTGGAAAGGCACAGCAGGTCAAACGGTATCGGAGGAGCAGGGGAGTCGACGTTTTGGGTCGGGATCCTTCATCAGGACTGGGGAGGGGGAAGGGAGCTCAGAACCACAACAGGTTAGGGCAGGTCAGGGAGCGAGGAGGAGGGGGTGGGCTGGACATAGGATAAGGCTGGGGGTGAGGGAGTTTGGAGCTGGTGAAGTCAATATTGAGGCCATTGATCTGTAAGCTCCCCAGGTGAAATATCAGGTGGTGTTCCTCCAGTTTGCGTTTGGCCTCACTCTGACACTGGAGGAGGCCAAGGATGGACATGTCGCCGGGGGAGTGGGAGGGGCAATTAAAATGGCTGGCTACTGGAAGGTGGTGTTGATTGGAGGGTACAGGGCACAGATGCTTTGCAAACCAATCCCTGAGCCTGCACATGGTCTCTCCGATGTAGAGACCACATCGGGAGCAACGGATGGAGAAGGTTTGAAGAACGGTAATGGAAGAAGCAAGTCACGTCAGCAGTGCTGATTTGGAAGCTGGCATGATCCAAATAGATCCAACGTGGGCGAAGGAGCTGGGAGAATGGGATGGGCATGGGATGTGAAGACCCATAGTGAAGGCAGCTATGGGACTCTGTGGCTTTGTAGTGGATGGCAATGGATCGGTTATTCCCCGAAATGGAGACAGGTCAAGGAAAGGAAGGGAAGTGTCAGAAGTGGATGATGTGAAAATTATAGAGGGATGGAAATTGGAGGCAAACTGAGCGAAGTTTTCAAGGTCCTGTCAGGAACATGATGTGGCACCAAAGCAATCAGTCGTTGATGTTCTGAGAAAAGAGTTATGAGAGAGAGCCAGTGTAAGACTGGAACAAGGACTGTTCCACATACCCCATAAAGAGGCAGGCGTAACTGGGACCCATGCGGGTGCCCATAGGCACTTCACTCCTTTGACTCGGCAGAAGTGAGATGAATTAAAGGAGAAATTGTACAGTGAGACAACACGTTCAGCCAGGCAGAGGAGGGTGGTGGTGGATGGGGAGGTGATAACAAGGCCTGGCGTGTGGGGGTGGGGTAAGGATATGGGAAAAGGTGCCTCAAGTCTTAAAATTACTGAACTCGATTTTGAGTCCAGAAAGCTGCAGGGTCCCCAGGAGGAAGATGAGATGTTGTTCTTCCAGCTTGCACCGAGCCTCACTGGAGCACTGCAGCAAGCCTGATGTTGGCCAGGGAACAGGGTGGCGTGTGAAAGTGGCAGGAAACTGGAAGCTCAGGGTCTTTCTTGCGGACAGAACGTAGGTGTCCTGCGAAAGCGGTCATCCAACCTACTCTTCATTTTCCCGATGTACAGGGGACCACATTGTGAGCAGCGAATGCAGTCGGCCAGATTGTGAGAAGAGGCAAAGCGTTGCTTCAACTGGAAGGTGTGATTGGGCCCTTCTATAGGGAGGAGGGAAATGGGCAAATGGTACACCTTCAGCTGTCCAAAGATGGGCAGGAGGGGTATATGGGCCATGCTAAATTGCCTCTTAGTGTTCAGGGATGTGTAGGTTAAGTGCATTACTCAGGGGAAATGTAGAGTAATAGGGTAGGGGAATGGATCTGGATGGGTTACTCTTCAGAGGGTCAGCGTGGATATGTCGGGCCGAAAGACCTGTTCCACACTGTCGGGATTCTATGATTTTGTGTGTCCGATGTAGACTGTATTACTGTGTTATTCTGTCCCTTTATTATAGTTTTTAACTTATTTACCTCGATATAAGTATTCTGGTTATTCAATCGAGTGGCTGTGTGAAATATCAACAGTTGATTCAATTTCAAGTTAGTTCCTCCTCAAATACCACGATCTCCAAAGAGTCAGTTGAGGGTGTGAGTGAGAAGACTGTCTGCTGTAAAGTTTTATTTAAGTCAAAGTTGCATTACTATTTAAGTGATTTATGCTATAAATAAAGTCGAACAGTGATGTGTATACACTCCCCACGTTACTATTCTATTACTTATTGTGTGTTTTTACATTGATCATACTGACCACTTGATTATCCGGAGTGTTTGATCAATCAGCACACTCCTGGTCTCATACGTCCCGGATAATAAAAGGTTTACTGTATTTTTGACTGACCTATTTTTAAATCGTTCATGCTGTTGTTAAAATTTGAACAGGGTTCCAGATCTGGATATAGAGGCAGCGTGAAAGCCGCTCAGGATTTTTCTGCCAATCAAGATGCAGAAAATCTGTACAACGCGATGAAAGGATTTGGTAAGGAGACTTCCCCTGGGAAAGTCAACTCTTGCACAGCCTTTGCCAGCTGGTCACAGTCATTAGTGAATACAGCCTTATAAAGGGGGACGCAGAGTCCAGTACCAGTCAAATTCCACCATGGCCAGTTGGAATTCTGGTTACAGGATGCAAAAAGTAACCATGAATATGCTGACAACCCAACCCGGTTCACCCATTTTCATAAAGGAAGGAAACCCACCAGACATAGAATTCCTATAATATAGAAACAGGTCATTTGGCCCATCGAGTCCACACCAACCCTCCAAAGAACATCCCACCCAATCCCTGCATGGCTAATCCACCTAGCCAGCAAATCTCTGGACACGATGGGGCAATTTAGCGTGGCCCATCGATCTTTGGACTGTGGGAGGAAACCAGAGCACCCTGGGGAAACCCCACGCAGACACGGAGAGAATGTGCAAACTCCACACAGACAGTCCCCCAAGGGTGGAATCGAACCTGAGTCCGTGGTGCTGTGAGGCAGTAGTGCTAACCACTGAGGCGCTATGCCACCCTACGTAACTGAGATTATCAGGGGCAGCATGGTGGTTAGCACTGTTGCCTCACAGCGCCAGGGACCTGGGTTTGATTCCACCCTTGGGGGACTGTCTATGTGGAGTTTGCACATTCTCCCTGTGTCTGTGTGGGTTTCCGCCCACGGTCCAAAGATGTACAGGTTAGGTGAATAGGCCATGCTAAATTGCCCATAGTGTCCAGGGATGTGTAGGTTAGATGCATTAGTCAGGGGAAAATGTAGGAGAAGAGGGAAATCAGGAGGGCAAGAAGGGGACATGAGATAACTTTGGCAAATAGAATTAAAGAGAATCGAAAAAGATTTTACAAATACATTAAGGACAAAAGGGTAACCAGGGAGAGAATAGGGCCCCTCAAAGATCAGCAAGGCGGCCTTTGTGTGGAGCCACAGAAAATGGGTGAGATACTAAATGAATATTTTGCA
>NC_057723.1:6463732-6467467 GCF_004010195.1 Chiloscyllium plagiosum
AACTTGAAAGGGTTCAGAAAAGATTTACAAGGATGTTGCCAGGGTTGGAGGATCTGAGCTATAGGGAGAGGCTGAACGGGCTGGGGCTGTTTTCCCTGGAGCATCGGAGTCTGAGGGGTGACCTTATAGAGGTTTACAAAATTATGAAGGGCATGGATAGGATTAATAGGCAAAGTCTTTTCGCTGGGGTCAGGGAGTCCAGAACGAGAGGGCATAGGTTTAGGGTGAGAGGGGAATGATATAAAAGAGTTACAAGGGACATCTTTTTCACACAGAGGGTGGTACGTGTAAGGAATGAGCTGCCAGAGGAAGTGGTGGAGGCTGGTACAATTGCAACATTTAAGAGGCATTTGGATGGATATATGAATAGGAAGGGTTTGGAGCGATATGGGCCGGGTGCTATCAGGTGGGACTAGATTGGGTTGGGATATCTGGTCGGCATGGACAGGTTGGACCGAAGGGTCTGTTTCCATGTTGTACATCTCTGTGACTCTATGAGTCTAGATGGGTTACTCTTTGGAGGGTCGGTGTGGACTTGTTGGGCCAAGTGGCCTGTTCCCACATGGTAGGGATTCTGTCCTATTGTAACCCTTGACTCCATCATATACAGTGTGGCTGGCTGTAACCATTCTTTGAAATGGCTGAACCTGGCACTCAGTTCCACAAGATAGGAAGGAGGATGTTGTGTAAGGGCTTTGGGAGCGTGGAGCAACCTTGTGATGATGTCAGGGAACTGCACGTCACTAAAGTAAAAATATCACAGTTTGGGTGGAGTTAAAGCAAGTTCAAACTTTAGATTCTCTGGAAATAAACCTCAATACCCTCTGCGGAAGACACATGAATATTAACACCATGAAGGTAGATTAGTCCTTACCTAATGTAACTGTATAATCAGAGCCTGGTTTATCTCGGATTACCATGTATAGGTATTAGTATTAATGTGTAATAAATGGTATTACTTTGATTTTTAAGCCTGAAGACAGCTGTTAACTTTACCGTCTCCCCAACCAGTTTATATTAAATCCAAACTCAGGGTGCAGCATCAAACCATACAATAAAAGACAGAGTCATGCCGACTTCTCAGGGCAGCTAGGGATGGACAATAAAAGTTGGCCTTTTCAATGATACCTGTATCCCAGAAATAATTCTAATGGAAGGGTGAAGTCCTCATCTGTTGAAATGCTTGTCTTGTAGTATTATGTGTTTAAGACAGTGCTTTCAATTCTCCACCAGGAGCTCCTTATTGATTGGTTACTAAGAAGCAGAGGGAGTCACTTGACCAACATTTACTGTCCATCGCTAACTGCTTGGTGTTGAGCAGGCCATGTGGTGGAGGGTGGACCTGCAGTGCTGTTAGGGACGGAGTTCTAACCCAGTGGCAGTGAGGGAACATCGATAGACTTCCAAGTCAGAGTGGAAGGGGAACTTGCAGGGGGTGATGTTCCCTTGTATCTGCTGCCCTTGTACAATGAGGTGGTGTCACTGGAACTTCGGTGAGTTGCCACAGCTCACCTTGCAGCTGGTCCACGTTGCTGCCATTGTCTGGAGGGAGTGAATGTTTAAGAGGGTGGATGAGGTGCTGATCAAGCAAGATGCTTTGTCCTGGGTGGGAAAGGCCGTCCTTAATTTTTTTTCTCTCTAGTGTCCTGGTCAGATCTAGAGGAATGTCACAGTTGGCTATGCCATTGTCACCCCCACTCAGTGGTAGATTGATGGCTGGCATTGCACTGATCAAACATGACTTCCGTTTCCATTATTCTTCAGTGCGCTGTGGGTATCACTGGCAAGGCCAACACTTGTTGCCCATCCCTAATTAACCTTGAGCTCAGCTCGTTCTGAGTTGACCACATGGCTGTCGGTCTGGAGTCACATGTAGGCCACACCATGTAAGGATGCCAGATTTCCTTCCCTCAAGGGCATTAGTGAACCAAGAAGGGGTTTTACAACAGACGATGATAGTTTCATGGTCCTAATTGCTGAAAGAGAGTTAACAAACCAGATGTATTAAAATTCCAACAGTTTCTGCAATGGGATTTGAATACATGCTTCTAAAGCATTAGCCTGGGCCTCCAGTTTACTATCCAGTGACAATACCACCATGCCATCATCTCCTCACTGTAGATTAATGAACTTAATAAAGTGCAAGAACTGAACTCCCGTCTTTTTCCCCATTGAATACAGGCAGTGATAAAGAAACCATCATTGACTTACTGACCTCCAAGTCCAATGCACAACGCCAGCAGATCTGTACGAGCTACAAGACCCTCTATGGAAGGGTAACTTACTATTTATGATTTTGTGTGTGTTGAAAGATAATTTACCCTTTTATTTTTCAAACCTCCACTCCAGAAGATAGCTCTCAAAATTGCAAAGGAAGTCTGTACTGGTATAAGTTCCACATTGTCAGCTCTGACCCCATTTCCCTGCCCCCTATTAGGTTGCATGTATTTATTTAATTCCTTCAGAAATGTGGTAGATTTAAATTCAATCATTTCTTTTTGAAGGACGTTCCACATTCTAATTATTGCTGGACAAAACCATGTTCCTTCACTTAATGTTCCCCACACTGACTCAGGGCATATTCCCACTTGTTAATGATTCAGCAACAAGTCTGAGGAAACGTATCCCATTTACACTCATCCGTAATTGGAATGCTTCTATCTAGTGTCATCTCTCAATGGTCTGAACGCAGGTATAAACGCAGTAAATGTCTTTTACAATGAATGAAATTTCCTTTTCATACAAGCATCCAGTTAAGAGTAGGCCATTCAGCCCTCTGCTATTCTGTGACATCATGGCTGTTCTGTTTTGGCCCAAACTCTACTTTCCTGATAGCCCTCACTGACCAATCCAGAATTATCTATCTTAATCATCACTACATTCAATGAACTGCCTCCATTGCTGTCTGGGGGAAAAGAATTCCACAGATTCACAACTATCTGAGTGATAAAACAGTCTCTTCACAAAGGGTGGGAGAGGTTTGGAACTCACTTCCATAAATGGCAGTGGATTCAGGACCAGTTGTTAGTTTTAAATTGAGGTAGATCAGTTTTTTTCAGCAAAGGTATTAAGGAATAAGGGCCAAAGGGGGGTATATGGAGCTAGGCCACAGATTAGCCAGGATCTCATTGATGGTGGAACAGGCTTGAGGGGCTGAATGGCCTCCTCCTGTTTCCATGTTGCTATGTCTTAGATGGGGAACCACTTATTTTTTAATTGTGTCCCCTTGTTCTAGTCTCCCTCCAAAAGGGGAGACATCCAGTTGGTGTTGACTATGTTAATTCCCCTCTGGAGCTGCAGTGTCACACAGGAATAAAGAATAACATACTTTCAGAGTGTTGGCTCAGGTACAATGATTCTGGATTAGTGGTGCTGGAAGAGCACAGCAATTCAGGCAGCATCCGAGGTTAGGCAAAATCGACGTTTCGGGCAAAAGCCCTTCATCAGGAATAAAGGCAGAGAGCCTGAAGCGTGGAGATAAGCTAGAGGAGGGTGAGGGTGGGGAGAAAGTAGCATAGAGTACAATGGGTGAATGGGGGAGGGGATGAGGGTGATAGGTCAGGGAGGAGTGTGGAGTGGATAGGTGGAAAAGGAGCTAGGCAGGTCGGACAAGTCCGGACAAGTCAAGGGGACAGTGCTGAGCTGGAAGTCTAGAACTAGGGTGAGGAGGGGGAAGGGGAAATGAGGAAGCTGTTGAAGTCCACATTGATGCCCTGGGGTTGAAGTGTTCCGATG
>NC_057723.1:6468375-6486849 GCF_004010195.1 Chiloscyllium plagiosum
CTGGAAGAGCACAGCAATTCAGGCAGCATCCGAGGACAGGCAAAATCGACGTTTCGGCGCTTCAGGTTCTCTGCCTTTATTCCTGATGAAGGGCTTTTGCCCGAAACGTCGATTTTGCCTGTCCTCGGATGCTGCCTGAATTGCTGTGCTCTTCCAGCACCACTGATCCAGAATCTGGTTTCCAGCATCTGCAGTCATTGTTTTTACCTCAGGTACAATGAGCTGAGTCATTGAATCCCTACAATATGGAAGCAGGTCATTTGGCCATTAACCCTTTGAAGACCATCTCAACCAGACTCACCCCCATAATCCTGCATTTCCCACAGCTAACCCACCCAAGCCTGCACATCCCTGGACACAATGGGCAATCCACCCTAACCTGCACAAGGAAACCCACGCAGACATGGGGAGAATGTGCAAACTCTGCACAGTCACCTGAGGCTGGAATTGAACCTGGATCCCTGGTGCTGTGAGGCAGCAGTGATAACTACTGAGCCACCATGTCACCCAAAATGGGGGCAGGGGAATAAGGCCAAATGGATTGCTGTCTCAGAGCAACAGTACAGATGTGATGGGCTGAATGGTCAGAGGGCAGAGGAACAGGACAAAATGGAGATTTGTTTTCCAAGGGAAGGCACAACATACCATGGGTTAAAAGGGATAATTTTAAATAAAATTCATAACCCTCCCAGTGCAGCTTGACAAACAGTTTGAGCTGGCTCCATGCATCGGGTGTCTCAGTTGTAATTTTCAAAAATTAGGGGTTTTCAACCCTCACAGTTTGCAAGACAGTTCACCTACTGCAGTGAACACTGTCATTTTAAAAATAACCAGGTTCCTGGATAGTGTCATAAGGGTGTTAACACTGCATTAGCGCATATGCTAAAATTAGACACAAACACAATTACACCCTTTTCATAACCAGACTGTTCGGGGCAAGAGACTTTGAACTTTGGACTGAGCAAGGATAGAGAGAAAGTCCACCTGGGAGCTCTGGAGTAAGGCAAAATAATGTGGGTGCTGGGAATCTGAGACAAACTCGGCAGGTCTGGCAGCATCGGTGGAGAGAGAAACAGTTAATGTTTTTGAGTCCAGTGTAACTATACTTCTCCTGCATTTCTCCAGCAGTCTCTGTTTCTGTTTGTATTTGAAGACACTTGAAAATATCGCAGATTGTAGATTCAAATAAAGAGGCAGAGATGGTCTGGGTTAACTTACCAAGAGCAGCCGGATGGGAAAGGGTAATGGGAGTATTACAGTTGGTCATGGAGTTGGCACAGACAGGAGGATCATCCAGATCAACCTTGACCCTAACCTGACCCTGACCTTAAACCTGCTCCTACCCCTAACCTGACCCTGACTCTAACTCTGACCCTAACCATAACCATGACCCTGACCTTAACCCTAACCCTGACCCTAACCATGACCCTGACCCTAACCCTAACCTGACCCTAACCATAACCATGACCCTGACCCTAATCCTAACCTGACCCTGACCTTAACTCTGACCCTAACTCTAACTCTGACCCTAACTCTAACTCTGACCCTAACCCTAACCTGACCCTGGGTCTAACTCTGACCCTAACCCTGACCCTGACCATGATCTTAACCCTGACATTAAGCCTAACCCTAACCTTAACCCCAACTCTAACCCTAACCTTAACCCTTATCTGAAATGTGAACATAACAACCTGAGCTTAAAACTCTAAACTTAGCCCCAATACTTACCTTAGCCTTAACTCTAACCGTAATGCTAATCCTGATGTCAATTCTAACCTTGACCCTAACCCTGATCCTATTCTTAACCCAAACCTTAACTCTATCCTGTACTCCAACTTTAACCCTGACCTTAACTCTAACCCTAATGGGGGTGGTGTATAACCTGGATTTGTAGAGCGTTGAAGGTGAGAGATTAACAATTGGCTGAAACAATCAAAAGGGCAGTTTGGTTTGTCTGGACAGAAGGACAAAGGGGTGAGCTTTAAAACGAGAGCTGGATGGTTCCGAACCAATACCAGGAAACATGTCTCCATGTGTAACCCCCCCTCCCGGCACCCAGCTCGAACAGAAGCCATTGTGACTGGAGAGTAAATTAAACTGGATACACGTCTGTTTGGTATGGTTACTGAACCGTGATGGGCAGATCGAGGTGGGACACAGATCAGGTCATATGATGCTAATGCTCTCATGACACACTTCGGGAGCCTGTTTATTTTTAAAATGATACCTGTTTAATCGTTATAGCATGCTGGTTGGTGAACCGTCTTGTAAGCTCAAGTCCCAGGCTGAATAACGAAACAGGCTTGAGGTGATCACAAAAAACATCTATGCAGTACTTCTTAAAGAAAATGACGAGATTTCTGTGTCACAGGATCTGATTGATGACCTGAAGTATGAACTGACGGGAAAATTTGAGAGACTGATCATTGGCCTCATGAGACCTCCCGCAGTCTACGATGCCAAAGAGCTGAGAGACGCGATCAAGGTAAAGGTGTATTTGCATGTTTCTAGATACACTCCCAGGATGACCTAGTGAAAGGCTCCTGCAGATAAGACAGTACAGTATTGTCAGGGACACAGTACTGAGGGAGTGCTGCATTGTTGGAGATGCAGCACTAAGGGAGCATTGCATTGTCAGTGGAACAATACGGAGTGCCTAAGGTGAGCTGAAAATGTGTTGCTGGAAAAGCGCAGCAGGTCAGGCAGCATCCAAGAAGCAGGAGAATCGACGTTTCGGGCATGAGCCTTTCTTCATGATTCCTGAAGAAGGGCTCATGCCCGAAATGTCGATTCTCCTGCTCCTTGGATGCTGCCTAACCTGCTGCGCTTTTCCAGCAACACATTTACAGCTCTGATCTCCAGCATCTGCAGTCCTCACTTTCTTCTGGGAGTGCCTAAGGTACCATGGCTAATATCCAGTGATGATTAAGACGCATCTTTCCAGTATCCCAGGGCCAACATCCATCCCACAACCAACATCATTGAAAGGAAAAGAAGATTGTCTGGTCATTTTGTCACATTTCCATTTGTGGGGGATCTTGCTGTGTGCAGGTCACCTGGGCTACAGTTCCCACTCTGCAACAGTAACTTGACTTTCGAAAGTGCTTCATTTACTGTCAAGTGTCATGGGTCATCCTGAGGCTGCAAAAGGCGCTACAGAAATGTAATCCGTTTCATTTCAAAAGGGAAAATAATTTGAAGTCATTTATAACTCACGCCTTGTCAGAATCAAGTTGCTATGGCAATGGAGCAGTGATCAAATTGATCATGGGAGAGTTTTGCCAACTTCCTGCTGACAGAGACGGAGGTGATGGAGTCCAGAGTGTGGCGCTGGAAAAGCACAGCAGGTCAGGCAGCATCCGAGGAGCAGGAGAATCAACGTTTCAGGCATAAGTCCTTCATCAGGAATCAGGCGATAGGGTTAGGGTTTGGGTTAGGGTTGTGCCTGGCCTGCTGTGCTTTTCCAGCACCACACTCTTGACTTTGATCTCCAGCATCTGCAGTCCTCACTTTCCCCTTCACTGCGTTGTAGCCCAGAGTAAGAGGCAATGCTGTCAGTTCATCTTCCACTGTTTCAATTCAGGAGGTAAAATTTAATGAATTTGACAGCTGCCTAGCTGTCGGAAGAGAACTTGTATAATTAAAACCCAATTGATTCTCTGATTTTATTTTGGTAACGATACAAAGGAAGAAGTTCTATTACGAAACAGTCACAGGACGTCCAAAACCACTTCATTTTTTTGTGCATCCTTCATGAATTGTGGATGTCACTGGCAAGACCTACCCCTAATTGCCCTGGCAAAGGTTAGCTGCCTTTGTGAAACGCCACAATCCATGTGCTGTAGCTACACCCACAATGCCCTGAGGGAGGGAATTCTGGGATTTTTACCCAGCGACAGTGAAGGAATGGCGATATATTTCCGAGTCAGGATAGTGAGTGGCTTGGAGGGGAACTTGCAAGTGGTGGCATTCCCATGTATCTGCTGCCCTTGTCCTTCCAGGTGGTCAAGGTCATGGGTTTTGCAAAGTGATGCCACTTTGGTGAGTTGCTGCACTGCGCCTTGTTGATGGTATACCCTGTTGAGACTGAGCGCTGGTGGTGGTGAAGGGGGTGGATGTTGAAGATGGTAGATGGGGTGCCCAAGACAGTGAGCTGCTTTGTCATGACTGGTTTCAAGCTTCTTGAGTCTTGCTGGAGCTGCACCCATCCAGGCAAGTTGGAAGTTCTTGAACTTTCACCCAGTGACAGTGAAGGATCGCCGATATATTCCCAAGTCAGGATGGTGAGTTGCTTGGAGGGTGGTGTTCCCATGTGTCTACCCACCTTGCACTTCTAGAGGATAAAAGGTTTGGAAGGTGCTGTCGAAGGTGCTTTGGTCAATTTCTGCACTGCATCTTAAAAATAGCACACAGTGCTGTGACTGAGCGTTGGTGCTGGAGGGGGGAGTGAAATCGGATGTGGTGCCAGCCAAACTGTCTGGCTACTTCCTGGATGATGTGGAGCTCTTTAACTAACTCCAGAGAGTCAGAGACTCAAACACCTCACCCAGGCTGAGCCTACGTGTTGTACAGGGACAGTGTTGGCACGCTGGAGGAACCATCGCTTGAGTGAGTGGTTAAACTGAGGGCCCCATCGACCCTCTGTGGTGAGGGTAAAAGAAATCCCCGTGGCACTATTTAGGAGAACAAGGGGGGTTTCAGGGACGGAACCTGGAATCTGTGCGGTGCGTGCGGCTGAGACATTGGCTGGATAAAGTTCACACATCCCCAATTTGATTGTGTCTCTTTTCCCCTGGGCAGGGACTAGGCACAGACGAGAAAGCCTTGATTGAAATCCTTGCCTCCAGAAACAACAAGCAAATCCATGAGCTCACCGCAGCTTACAAAGAAGGTAGAGTTAATACTTGATGTAAACGTGACCTCATTGCACCAACATCTAGCCATCTATCACCACCATGGCTCCACACTCACAATGACTCCCAGAGAAACTAGGCTTCAATTGTATAATTCTCAGGTATGTTTGCATCTGTAATGTCCTCCACACCTACAACCCTTTGGAGGTCATAGAGTCATACAACACAGAAACAGACCCTTCGGTCCAACCAGTCCATGCTGACTATGGGTTTCCAAACTAAACTAATCCCACTGCCTGCACTTGGACCATATCCCTCCAAACATTTCTTATTCATGTGCTTATAAAATGATAAAAATCTTAAACTACGAAATGTAATGACTGTAAGAGATCTAGGAGTAAATCAAGAATTAAGCCTGACTCTCAGGAACAGCTGTGACACCCGTGCTACTCTCAGTCCATCATTTTGGTATCTGCGCTAATCTGATTTTGGTCTCTTGTACATCCCCAATTCACATCAGTGACCGTGCCTTCCAATAAACTTGAAATTCCACCTCTTGTTGCAACTTTCCGCCTCACGATCCTTCTCTCCTTCTTTAAGATGTTCCTGAAACCTGGCTCTGTGACCAGTGAATGGGCCGTCTGCCTAAATCGTGTCTCATGTAGCTCTGTGATGAATTTTGTTTGATTACACTTTTATGGAATGCCTTGAGATGTTTCTGTGTGCCAAAGACACTATATAAATGCAGGTGGTTGCAGCTGATTAAACAACACCTCCCTCCTCCGGCTGGGTACAATTTCTTGGATGATGGCCCCCCTCCAAATTCACCCTATCCATGTCCCTCATGATTTTATAAATGTCTATAAGGTCACCCTCAATCTCCTATGCTCCAGTGAAAAAAGTCCCATCCTATTCAGCCTATTTTTATAACTCAAACCTTCCATTCCTGATAAATTTTTTTTTAACCCTCTCCAATTTAACAATGTCCTTCCTATAATGAGGTGATCTGAACTACACACAGCACTCCATAAGAGGCCTCACCAATGTCTGGTACAAACGCAACATGACATCCCAACGTCTACACTCGAAGGTCTGGGCAGTGAAGGCAAGCATGCTAAAAGCTTTCTTCACACCCTGTCAAACTGTGACGCAAATTTCAAAGAATTAAGTACCTGACCCCCCTTGGTCTCTCTGTTCAACAACACTACCTAGGGCCCGGTATTTATGGTGTAAGGCCTGTAGTTGTTTGTTTTACCAAAATGCAATACTTCACGTTTATCCAAATTAAACTCCACCTGCCACTCCTCAGCCCTGACGTCTGTGTGTGTCATGTTTTACTCTGTAAATGTATGTTGAGTAGGATGCATTGACCAAATGGCTGTCTCGAATGTAATACGTTCTTGTCACCCTCATGGTAAAGACATTTTTGTTCTGAATTCCTAATTGGGATTCTTTGTGACTATCTGATATATCTGGCCACTAGCTTGAAATAGGAATATGTAACCTACCAAACTGATAGTATCTTGCTTACAGCTAATGGGATTTATTATCCTGGCGTTCCTTACAGTGTATGAGTCTGATGTGGAAGCAGACGTTGTTGGAGACACATCGGGACATTTTAAGAAGATGCTAGTGGTGCTTCTGCAGGTAAAAGCTACACCAAAGAAGAAGGATTTCAATTACACATTGGTTTGTGTGAACCTGGAAACAGGAAGAGACCATTCTGTCCTTCAGCCCTATTCTGTCATTCATTGAGGTTATGGTCGATCTGTGCTTAACTCTGTCCCCTCACCCTGGTTTCAGGTCCCTTATCTAGCGAGGTTTTATCAACCTTGGTACAGGTTTGGAACTCTCTTCCACAAACAGCAGTGGATGTTGGATCAGTTGTTAATTTTACATCCAAGGGAGAGAACTCTTTGTTAAGTAATGGCATTAAGGAATATGGGACGAAGGGGGGTATATGGAGTTAGGCCACAGATTAGGCCAGGATCTTACTGAATGGTGGGACAGGCTTGAGGGGCTGAATGGCCTACTCCTGTTCCTAAACTTACACATCAAGCGGCTTCTGTTTTTTTTGGTGCGAATGTGTTCCTCATTTTTTACCCTATGGAGAAACCACTCTATCAATTCCTTTCAAAAAGTTGAAAATCCCAATCGAAATATCCCTCAATCTCGAATGTTCCAGGTTTTGTGAATATCTGCTCCGTGTTCCCACATTTTGGAGAGACTCTCTAACCTGAGGAAACAGCCTCTCCACCTCTAACCTCTCATCCTCTCGAGCTATGAGAGACACCACAACGCAGACCATTCCCCAGCGACTGTCCCCCGATGTTTGATGTGTGAGGAGAGACAGTGAGTGGCGGAAGGTCATTCCACCTGAACAGCATCCCAATCACAAAGTAAAATGCAATGGATGCTGCAAATCTGAAATAAAAACAGTAAGTTGTAGAGAGATCCGAGCAGGTCTGGCAGCACTCTTCTTCTGAAGAGTCAGACTGGATTCGAAATGTGATCCCTATTTTTCTCTCTCCACAGACGATGCCAGACCTGCTGAGTTTATCCAGCATTCTCAGTTTTATTACAGATCACTCAGATCCTGTGTCACTATACATGGACATCACTAACAGAGAAACATAGAAACTAGGAGAAGGAAGAGGCCATTCGGCCCTTTGAGCCTTCTCTGCCATTCAATAGGATCATGAAGATCATCCAACGCAGTCCCCTGTTCCTGCTTTCTCCCCATTCCCTTTGATCCCTTTATCCCTAGAAATTATATCTAACTCCTTGTTGAAAACATTCAATGTTTTGGCCTCAACTATATTCCGTGGCAGAGAATCCCACAGGCTCCCCACTCTCTGGGTGAAGACATTTCTCCTCAGCTCAGTCCGAAATGGTTTACCCTGTATCCTTAGACTGTGACCCCTGGTTCAGGACCCCCTGGTTATTGGGAACATCCTCCTTGTCATGTCCTAATCGAACTTCAGAGGGTTTTGTGAACTTTCCCCCTCATTTTACCTAACTCCAGTGAACATAATCTGAACCAATCCAGTCTGTCTTCATACGTCAGCCCTGCCACCCCAGGAATCTGTCTGGGAAACCCTCAGTGCACTCCCTTTGTTGCCGCCAGAATATCCTTCCTTAGATAAGGAGATGGAAATTGCACACAATACTTAATAGTTCTTGGTGCTAAAAGGATCAAAGGGAATGGGGAGAAAGCAAGAATGGGGACTGAGTTGGATGATCAGCCAAGATCATATTCAATGGCGGAGCAGACTCGAAGGGCCGAATGGCCTACTACTGTTCCTAGTTTCTGTGTCTCTGTGACTTAGTGCCACTCCTACTCTTCTCCTGTTAAAGCAGCTCTCTCCCAATCTCCCATTCATTAATTGTTTATACATACATCACCATAAAAGTATTAAACATTAAGATCCAGAGACAAAGTACAGCATGCATCTATCTGCAATATACAATAGAGGAACTATACCTTTTTTTTTCCCTCATCCCACCTTTGTGTTTCGTCTCGGTTAATTACCCTGTCCTCAGATCATCAACCCTCCCAAAAAACACTGGAAACAATTTCTCATTGTTTAATTTATCAAAAACTCTTAATGACTTTAAACAGCTCGATCAACTCTCCCCGAACTTGCTTGACTTAAAAGAGAGCGATCCTAGTTACGGAACCGACTCACCACAGCCCAGTTCCATTTGCACTAAACCTCCTTGGACCCTGGTCTAAGACCTTGATGTCCTTCTGAAAGGGTCCAGAATGTGGAAATAATTCTTATTCTGTGGACCGGGTGAAGTAAAACTGAATTCATCCTGCACAGGCAGATACCTCTGTCCTTCCTCCATTTTCCACCCATTGTGACTGATGAATGTTCATTGGGAAATGAGTTGAAAGTACAGGTCTAATTGGACAGCAGGAAGGGCCTCCTGCTTTCCCAGCCCAGCAAATAAAACCTCAAGTGGCATTCCTCTTTGGTTATTCGATTCCTTGTTTTTCTAGGGGACCAGGGAAGCAGACGATGTAGTGAGTGAGGATCTCGTGGATCAGGATGCAAAGGTAGGTGCAGTCCGTGGGCTTGGATCTCCAAAATGAGCCTTCGCTCATCTCCCCAGCACCGACCATGCCCACGTGATTCTCAGTGTTTGGGCCCAGTGCGAGACCAGGCTGCATTGCTGATGTAGGCCCAATGGGGACACACAGGGAGTGGTGGCAGAGTCGGGTTTGGGCCAGTCCGGTACCTGGAGGCATTGGTGACATCTGCTTTGGCGAGGTCTGGCGAGGACTCATAGTGGCGAGGGTGTTGGCGTGGGCGGCCTATCCGGGGGCGGGGGATATGGCGAGGGGAAATTGTGCCTGACCACTAGGCCCAAGGCCTCATAATGGTGCACTTAACAAGAAGGACTATAAAGGAGAAAGTGAAGTCTGCAGATGCTGGAGATCAGAGCTGAGAGTGTGGTGCTGGAAAAGCACATCAGATCAGGCAGCATCCAAGGAGCAGGAGAATTGACGTTTTGGGCAAAAGCCCTTCATCAGTTGTTGAACACTTCTTACCTTTATTTCTTTATTCTTCTGCCTTTTGGCTTTGTTTTCTTTGTTTTAAGATAGACAGTGGCGACACCATATAACAGTTTTCACTATATATTGTAACAAGAAACATGTGATAAATAAATTAAATCTAAACGGT
The DNA here is from genome assembly GCF_004010195.1 of Chiloscyllium plagiosum. Lineage (NCBI taxonomy): Eukaryota > Metazoa > Chordata > Chondrichthyes > Orectolobiformes > Hemiscylliidae > Chiloscyllium > Chiloscyllium plagiosum. The sequence goes on from NC_057723.1 coordinate 6,477,920, forward strand.
GATGGCTGTAGTTAAGGCCTGAAGTTTGTGGGGGAGGTGGTTCAGGGAGTGATGGCATAGTCGTGTTATCTCTGAACTGGTAATTGAGGGATCCAGGCAATGGTTATGAAGGTCTGGGTTCAAATCCCAGTGTGGAGGAATTTTAATTCCAGATATTTTTAAAATCAACATCTAAGGATAACTGTGAAATCATTGTAAAATCCCATCGGGTTACCCCTGAGGAAAGGAAATCTCTCGTTCTTACCTGGTCTGGCCTGCATGTGTTTCCAAACCCACTGCAATGCGGCTAACTCTTCATTGCCTTCTGAAATGGCCCTAGCAATCCCCTCCCGTTGTAGCAAACCATTGAAAAGGACACCGGGACGGTAGGACACACTCAAGAGGGAGTTGCCCTGGAGCCCTCAGCATTGACCCTCATGAAGTCTCATAGCATCACGTCAAATATCGGCAAGGAAATTTCCAGCATGACCCACTCCAGGTGCTCCGGTTCCCTCCCACAGTCCAAAGATGTGCAGGTTAGGTGGATTGGCTGTGGGAAATAACCCCATAGCGTGCAGGTTAGATAGATTAGCCATGGGAAATGCAGGGTTATAGGGATAGGGTAGGGGTTTGGGTCTGGGTGGGATGCTCTTTGAAGGGTCAGTGTGTTCTCGACGGGCCGAACGGCCTGTTTACACACTGTAGGGATTCTATGATTCTCTGATAAAGCATTGAGAAATATGCAGGAAAAAGGAAGTGGAACTGAAATATAAATCCGACTCCGAACTGATAGAATGGTGAAGCATAACCGAGGGGCTGAATGGTCTCTTCCCATTTATTCCTAATGTTCCCCTGTTTCTGTTCCACAGGAGCTGTATGAAGCTGGAGAGTTACAGTGGGGAACTACAGAGAGTTCGTTCATTACTATCCTCGGAAACCGGAGCTATTGTCACCTTCAGTTGGGTACAGTGACTGAATGATTGAGTGGTTGATAAGTAGCTCCTGATCTATCAATATCCCAGTGTATTAAACACTAACACCCATTCATGCCCCAAACTTCCTCAGCCCATTGGCTGAATCGGTTCCTCCATGTTAGAGCCATTTATCTCACAGCTTTCCATTGATGCTGGCCCCTAGCTACTACAGACAAGACCACCTCAAACAGAACAATCAGTGCCCCCTGCTGGACAGGTGGCCCCACTGACTTTCACACTGTCACCCCTGTGTCCAAGTGGACGCAAGTGTATACGTGTGTGTCTGAGCATACAGTGACCATTGTGAGAACACAGAAGCGTGTGTGTGTGGTCTGTGACTGTGTGTATGTGTGTTCCTGTCTATGTGAGAGAGAATGTGTGCCTATACGGTGTTAAAAATCACACAACACCAGGTTATAGTCCAACAGATTTATTGGAAGCAGTAGTTTTTCGAGTGTTGTGCACCTCCAAATCGTGTATATTGTTTGTGTGTGCATGTATGTTTCTATATGTGTACCTGTGTGTTAAATGCTTCTCTATGGGAGAGAATGAGAGTGTGTGTATGTGTGTATCTGTGAGAATGTGTGTTAATGTGTGTGTGTGTGCCCGTGAGAGAGAATGTGTGGGTGAATTTAATCACGTCACTGATCTCACTACTTGCTATGTTCCTCAGTTTTCGATGAGTATCAGAAGATCGCTGGGAAGGAGATTGAAGAGAGTTTGAGGGGTGAACTCTCGGGTGACTTTGAGAAGCTGATGCTTGCTGTGGGTAAGAGTTAATGTGCTTCCTGAGTGCTGGAGGTTAAAAAGCCTGGTTTCCTAGCTAATTGAGGGCATGCAACCTGTATGCTAATGTGGTCAAGCTGGGGTTGGTTAAGTGAAATAGGAAATTAGGTGAAGGGGTGGCTCAGTGAAGATGCCATGGCAGACATTTGAGGAGATATTTCCAACATTTGGTGCAGGACAAGTAAGACTCAAGGAGAATTTATATTGAACAGAATATAAAAACCATTAAAGAATTATTTTTTTAAAAAGATGGACTTAAAAGTATGAGAGATAGCTAGAAATATAAAAGATGACAACAAGAAATTCTACAGGTCTTTAAAATGGAAAAAGGAAACTAAAGTGAACATTGATTCTCCAGGGAGAGAGTCTGGCAATTAATAATACAAAATAAAGAAATGGCCAATGCATTGACATTTCATGTCTGACTTCACTCTAAAACAAATAAATAACATTGCAGAAATAAATAATAGTGTAGTAGCACGGAATATAAACATTGTTAAATGGGAGACTAGATTTGGAAGCTTTTTGTCCTGCACTCATCAGAACGAGAAGGCAAGAAAAAAGACACTGTTTTATACAAGATGAGAAGAAGCTGCTGATTGGTCAGGCCATCACTGCCACAGAGATGTTGCGAGAGCAGTTAACTGTCAATCTTAATTGTTAGACCGGGCAGGTCGATTCTGCTGAGAGACTGTTAAGGTGCAGTGGTAGTGTCTCTACCTCTGAACCAGGACACCTGGGTGCAAGTGCCACCTGCTCCAGAGGTGCGTAATAACACCTCTGAACAGGTCGATTGGAAAGTATCTACAGCAACTGCTGAGGGAAAGTAAAACTGGTTTTCTACAGGCTTCAAGTGGCCTTTATCGCAAAGCGCAGGGAGAGAGCTGGTGGTTGGTCTGTCCTGAATCACTCAGCCACCTGATCACATAGTTGAGGACTTCTATCATCAATAACTGGCCACTTGCGCTCAAACCAATTTTTGTTGCCAACTAGAGCTCCATTTGTACAAGATCCCCTTAGCTCCAGTTTATTTGCAAACTAAACTTCCATTACTGCTTGAACAAGCAGCTGTCCCAATGATGCCTGCCATGAGGGTCAACTTACTTGCTTTTCAAAACATTCAGCAATTCTTACAAAACACTGGTTTTAAACGTCATAATTTGAAAGTGCCGGTGTTGAACTGGGGTGGACAAAGTTAAAAATCACACAGCACCAGGTTATAGTCCAACAGGTTTATTTGGAGGCACTAGCTTTCGGAGCGACACTCCTTCGTCAGACAACCACCTGATGAAGGAGCAGCGCACCGAAAGTTAGTGCCTCCAACTAAACCTGTTAGACTATAACCTGGTGCTGTGTGATTTTTAACTTGGTTTTAAAATAACATAGAACTGTACAGCACAGGAATAGGCCCTTCGGCTACGATGTTGTGCCAAACATGATACCAAATTAAACTAATCCCTTCTACCTGCCCTTGGTCCATGTCCCTCCATTCCTTGCATATCCACGTGCTTATCTAACAGTCTCTTAACCTCCCCATCGTACCTGCTTCCACCACCATCCCCTGGCAGCACGTTCCACACTCCTACCACACTCTGTGTAAAAACACACCTGTCCCTCACATCTCCTTTAAACTTTCCTCCTCTCACCTCAAATGCATGGCCCCCTAGTTCGAGACATTCCAACTCTGGAAGAAGATTCTGACCATCAATCCCATCTATGCATCACATAATTTTATAGACCTCTGTCAAGTTTCCCCTCAGCCTCTGCCGCTCCAGAGAAAACTACCTGAGGTTTTCCAGCCTCTCCGTACAGCTCATACCCTGTAATCCAGGCAGCATCCCGGTAACCCTCTCCTGCACTCTCTCTACAGCCTCCACATCCTTCCTGTGATGTGGCAATCAGACCCGAACACAGTGCTCTAAGTGTGGCCGAGCCAAAGTTTTATAAAGCATGTTAGCATGCTTCACAAAGGGTTCTTTCTCATTTCAGCCCATAATTTTAAAAAGCGCGAAAATAAGAAGATCTGGTCCTTTTCATTACAAATTCCCTTTTCTTCCTACATAAAACTGTTTCAGTGGCACCGTCAATGCCCAAATGAATGGCATTGCCATGATCTAGCTAACGCCTTTGTTGGTTGGCATGAGAGGTTTATCCTTGATAGAAAGATCACTAGCCTGCTAACCCTTCACCTACACCGATCCATTGTCCCCCCACCAAGAACCCTGGCTGACCCCATTTGATTCTCATTCAGCCCAACAAGTCCAAACCAACCCTCCGAAGAGTAACCCACCCAGCCCCGTTCCCCTACCCTACATTTACCCCTGACTAATGCACCTAACACCACGGGCAATTTAGCATGGCCAATCCACCTAAGCTGCACATCTTTGGATTGTGGGAGGAAACGGGAGTACTTGGAGGAAGCCCACGCAGACACGGGGAGAATGTGCAAACTCCACACAGACAGTCGCCCGAGGTGGGAATCAAACCCAGGTCCCAGGCACTGTGAGGCAGTAGTGCTAACCACTGAGCCACTAGGCCACCTCAGAAAGCCTGTACCTGTCCTGCACACATGACTCAACACCGTACAAGACCTGGAAATGTACACGTTTCCTTGTGAGCTTGTACCACACAATTATCACAAAGTTCCAGTGTCACCAATCACTGCCTTTAATGGCTTCAGTTGGTTGGCAAGATACAATGAACGGAGTGCCACAGGCATTAGCGCTAAGGCCTCACTTATTCCTGTATCATTGGCTTGGAGGAAAGGATCCGAATGTTTGGCGCTGGATTTTCCGGAGAGGCAAAGCTGAGTGGGAGAGTGAGTTGCAATGAGGACGGAGAATAAGAAACCTGGACAGGTTGTGTGAAGGGACAAAAGATGGAGAAAGTGGAGAATATTCTGGGAAAATGTGAACTTGTCAACGTTGTCAGGAAGAGTACAAGAACAATATTATTGAAAAGGATCGAGATTTCGGAATTCTGTAGAACAGAGGGATCTGGGTGTACTGGTCCATGGGTTACATAATGTTAGTCTGTAGGTATAGCAAGTGATTCAGAGGTTAAATGGAATGTTGGGATTTCATACAACGGAGTGGAATTCAAAGGTTATGCAATCGTTGTACATGACATTTGGTGAGAGCACACCTTCTTGAAACATACAAGATCCTTACAACTAGGGTGGAGTCACAGGGAGACAGGGTGGTAAAGAAGATGTTTGGCACATTTACTTTCATTGGGCAGTGCCAGGAGTTGGGAGGTGATGTTGTACAGGACATTGGTTAGACCACTTTTAGAATACTGTGTTCAATTCTGATGTCTCTGTTCGAGTAAGGATATTGATAAACTTGAGAGGTGCAGAAAAGATTTACAAGGATGTTGCCAAGGTTGAAGGGTTTGAGCTACAGGGAGAGGCTGAATAGGCTGGGACTGTTTTCCCTGGAGCGTTGGAGGTTGAGGGAAGACCTTATAGAAGTTTATAAAATCAAGAGGGGCATGGATAGGGTGAATAGTCAAGATCTTTTCCCCAGGGTAGGGGAGTCCAGAACTAGAGGGCATAGGTTTAAGATGAGAGGGGAAAGATTTAAAAGGGACCTAATGGGGCAACTCTTTCACACAGAGGGTGGTGTGTGTATGGAATGAGCTGCCAGAGGAAGTGTTGGAGGCTGGTACATTTGAGTTGGACCGAAGGGTTTGTTTCCATGCTGTGTATCTCTATGACTCTATGGCTGTATGAGACAGTTTAAAAATAAGGAGTCTCCCACCTCAAATGGAGATGATGGGAATGAGTCTTCTGTCAGTGGGTCGTTAGTCTGTGGAATTCCACTTGGTAGTGGAGCATGGGGCATTGAATATTTTTAAGATGGAGTTGGATTCTTGATGAAAATGGGAATGATGAAGCAGGATTGAGGGCTGAATGGCCAGTGCTGACTCCTAATCTGTATGTCCAGAGACAGTGAGTGTGAAGATGCTGCTCAATTCTCAATCAGCAATTCAGTGATCCTCCAGGCAGGCAGTTCGAGTACAGGAGCAGGGATGTTTTGCTGCAACTGTACGGGGGACTTGGTGAGACCAGACCTGGAGAACTGTGTGCAGTTTAGTCTCCTTGGCTGAGGAAGGGTGTTCTGGTGATGGAGGGAGTGCAATGAAGACTGATTCCTGGGATGGCCGGACTGATGTAGTTAGGACTATATTCAGTTTAGGAGAATTTTTGATTTAATTTATTACTGTCACATGTACAATGAAAAGTTTTGTATGCAGCAAGGTTAGATCATACCACACAAAGTGCATCAAGGTAATAAAGCAAAGTGAGGAATACAATGTTACGACTGTGGAGAAGGTGCACAAAGAGAGAGATCGATATTAAATGTAGAATTTGAGAGGTCCAAAGAGTGAGGGGTGATCTTGTAGAAATCTATAAAATTCTAACAGGATTAGACAGGACAGATACAGGAGGATGGTCCTGATGATTGGTGAGCCCAGAACCCGGAGTGGGGGAGGGGGGTAGGTGAAGGGGTGATTACAGTCTAAGGATACAGGGTAGGCCTTTTACGATTGAGCTGAGGAGAAATGTCTTCACCCAGAAAAAGGGAAGCCTGTGGAATTCTCTGGTTAAGGCCAAAACGTTGAATGTTTTCAAGGAGGAGTTAGATACTGTTCTTAACGCTAAAGCGACCAAAGGGAATGGGGAGAAAGCGAGAACAGGGGACTGAGTTCAGCCATGATCCTATTGAATGGCAGAGCAGGCTCGAAGGGCCGAATGGCCTCCTCTTGCTCCTATCTTGCAGATTCTTAGTACAACATTTAACTCCTTTCACAAGGTGGTGTCTGGGCTACACCAGTGTTTCTGGTTAACAACCCTGTCTTGGCCACATTGAAGGATCTACTGCTCAAGGAGAAAACCAGTGACTTACACCCGGACAGAATTATTGCTGTTTCAGCTGAGCGTCCCAGTCTAGTTGTACAAGTGATATTGGGGAGTTGGGATTTACTCAATAATCGCAGCACTAGCCCTTGTAAAACACTCCGCACTGTGAAACCCTGACCTCCTTATCCTGTCTACCTGGTTAATCACTGGGATTATCGTCATGTTATTCCATCACGGCCCCCAGTTCAACTGAAATATAGTTTAATGAGCCTTCCCCATTGGGTAGAATTCTCTATTAACTTGTGCCTTTTTGCTTTTTGAATTCCGCAGTCCGATGTGCCAGAAATACCCAGGAATATTTCGCTTCCAGACTATACAAGGCGATGAAGGTAAAGCAGCCAAGGTCTACCACATTTGAACATAAGCAATAGGAGTAGGGGAAGGCCATTCAGCCCCTTGAACCGTGCTGCACTGGCCAATAAAACCCTGGCTGATCTTTGACGTTAACCCCCACACCCCTCTGCACTGTTGAAAATTCCTCAGCATTTCCCAGAATAATCCCATCCTTCAGAATGTGCTTCTGAAGAGCAGATCCTTTAGTTATGTTGCAAATGTCCCAGTGTAATGAAAGACTTCAGGAACTTCCCAAATCAGTTTTCCAAGGTCTGTGGCTGACAGTGACTAGGGCAGGATTCATTGTCCGTCTCTAATTGCCTGGGAGCAGGAGGTGATGGTGACCTGTCTTCCTAAACCCTTCCAGTCCACATCTTGAATAATAATGTTCTCTGGGTTCAACTGAATGACTTGCTGGGGAGTCACATCTCGGCCTCCCAGGTTAAGGACAGTAGACATTGTTCTCTTGAGGGAGGGTAGTGAATCATACAGGTTTTTACAGCTATCCTACAGTTTCTTTGTCTATTTATCCTATCCAAGCCCCTCATGATTTTATAAACCTCTTTAAGGTCACCCCTCAGCCTCCAACGCTCCAGGGAAAACAGCCCCAGCCTGTTCAGCCTCTCCCTATAGCTCAGATCCTCCAACCCTGGCAACATCCTTGTAAATCTTTTCTGAACCCTTTCAAGTTTCACAACATCTTTCCGATAGGAAGGAGACCAGAATTGCACGCAATATTCCAAAAGCGGCCTAACCAATATCCTGTACAGTTGCAACATGACCTCCCAACTCCTGTACTCAATACTCTGACCAATAAAGGAAAGCATACCAAAAGCCACCTTCACTATCCTATCTACCTGCGACTCCACTTTCAAGGAGCTATGAACCTGCACTCCAAGGTCTCTTTGTTCAGCAACACTCCCTCGGACCTTACCATTAAGTGTATAATTCCTGCTAAGATTTGCTTTCCCAAAATGCAACACCTCGCATTTATCTGAATTAAACTCCATCTGCCACTTCTCAGCCCATTGGCCCATCTGGTCATCTGAGGTAACCTGTTGTAATCTGAGGTAACCCTCTTCGCTGTCCACTACACTCCAATTTTGGTGTCATCTGCAAACTTACTAACTGTACCTCTTATGCTTGCATCCAAATCATTTATAGAAATGACAAAAAATAGTAGACCCAGCACCGATCTTTGTGGCACTCCACTGGTCACAGGCCTCCAGTCTGAAAAACAACCCTCCACCACCACCCTCTGTTTTCCATCTTTGAGCCAGTTCTGTATCCAAATGGCTAGTTCTCCCTGTATTCCATGAGATCTAACCTTGCTCACCAGTCCTTGTCCATTTGGAGAAGATACACGGCAATTCAAGGCTCATGCATCAAACTGTTTACAGAGTGAATAATCACTGAAGTGTCATTTTGTCTCTCTCCTTCTCTCCCCTCTCCCTGCCGTCCACTGTCTGTCTCTCTCCCTCCCTCTCTTCGATCCCCTCTTCCCCCTCCCCTCATCCCTGTGTCTCTCTCTCTCTCTCTCTCTATCTTCCCTCTCCCACACAGGGGATGGGGACAAGGGACAACACTCTGATCCGAATCATGATTTCTCGTAGTGAGATCGACATGTTGGACATCAGGGAGGAATTCCGAATGAAGTACGAGAAATCGCTGCACAGTATGATAAGGGTGAGTGCCCGTGCCCATGGGGCAGCTACAGCTTGAGGTGAGCAGGTGGTCTCTGACCAATCTGGGACAATCAATCATTCCAAGTGGATTCTCCTAGCGGCACTGCACCGCTCCAGGGCTGGGGGAGGCCAGCCAGAGCCCCTGCCCCTGTTTGTGAGCTATCCCCATGTGTCTGGGGGTGTGTGCGTCTCCACTCATATGTGTTTGTCTGTGAATATGTTTCTGGGGACTTGTGTGTTTGTGCCCAT
>NC_057723.1:6486998-6498728 GCF_004010195.1 Chiloscyllium plagiosum
TGTGAGTTGTGGGGGGGGCTTAGTTTAGGGGCTGGTGTGGATACATGTGGCTGCCTTTATTGTGGGAGGCGAGGACAGGACCCACCTCAAACCCCATGCCCTATCACATTCCACTGCAGCCTGGTCTTTGGGTAAATAAGGCACATGATCCCCTCGGTTCAGATACTCACGGATGATGGGCAGACACAGAATAGGCGGCTATCCCGGGGTGACCAAGTGAGGCAACCTCACCCACCTCGCCATGACTGGGCAGCTCCCTGATTGGCCAAGAATGAGGGCACATGACAGCGGTGGTCTGGAACTGGCAGGCCATGGCTCAGAGGTGTGTGGGAGGCAGGCAGATGTACCACCTCATTGTGAGAGGGAGGGGGGGCGGGTGGAGACTGAGGGGGAGGGAGAGCACGGAGTGCAGCAGTTACCCTCATTACTGCCAGGACTCCCAGCAACCCCCACTGGGGGCAGCAAGATGGAACATGGCCATGGTTTGTGCTACATTGACATATCACCTGGATGACTGCTGTGTCCTTCCTTTCAGAGTGACACCTCTGGAGAATACAAACGAGCTTTGCTGCGGTTGTGTGGAGGAGATGATGAGTAAGTGTTCCCCTTCCTCCTGTGTGGGGGTCAGAGAGGTCAGTGCAGAGTGGTTCACAGTCTATTAGCATCTCCTTAATACTGAGGCCATTGACAATCCATTTGATGCCAGAGATAGTAGGACTAGGTAAACAGATAATCAAACCCTGGGAAGTGTAGCTGATATAAAGTAGGGCAGCGCAGGGGGGTTGGGAGGTAAGAACCTATTTCCTCCTGGTACACCAAATCCGGAACAAGGCAACAGCCTGTTCGAATCAGATTGAGCTGGATCACCGGGGGACTCTTCAGACTATCTCCCAACAAGCTACAGAGATGAGGGTCAACAGAACGCTTCAAAAGTGAGATCAACACATTTTCACTTGGGAATGTTATTAACCGTTTCACAACCAAAACAGGTTAGTGTTAATATACAGTTCAGCCGTGACCTCATTAAATACTTAATTCGGCTTGAGGGGCTGAATGGCCTTCTCCTTGTCCTACACTGCTACCGTGACAAGAATATAATAATAATGAAACTAATAATGAGCTTTCATTATCAGACTGAATGGTTAACCTGGGTTTCTTCACCTCCTGTAGTATCCCCCTGAATTATTTTACATTCTGTCAGAAGTGGGTGGTCACACTGAGTTGAGGCTCGATTGGGTTGGGGTTGGAATGGCTTGGGTTGGGTTGGAGTTGGACTGGGTTTGGGAGTGAATTGGGGTTGGGAGTGGGCTAGGAGTGGAATGGGGTTGGATTGAGGTTGGGAATGGATTGGGTTGGGGTGAAGTGGTGTTGGGATGACTTGGTTTGATTGAAATCACTGATGAACCACTGGTGAGAGGTGAGGCCACGGAAGATGAGGGGGGAGGTTTGAATATTGATGAGTTGGTGCAGCAGGGAGTATGGGCAATGGGCAAACGTGACTTGGTACATGTTAAAATCCAGGCAGGCCATGGGTGATGGGGTGGGGTTAGGGCTTTGAAGTTGGCTGCCCAGAAGAGTATTGGAACAGTCACGTCTGGAGTCAGCAGAGGCTGGGACGAGGAGTTGGTGAGCAGGGACAGGGTGATGTCACAAAGCTGGAATCCTTGGAGACGATGCGGTCATGTTGTTGGAAACTCACTTTGGGATCAGTCCCTACACACGCCCCCTCCTAGTGTTTCCTCGTTTATCTTCAGAGCCCTGTTCCTTTCCTGGGCCTTATCACAACATACTGTTTGCTTGATGTTGCAGTGCTGCAGGTGAATTCTTCCCCGAGGCCGCACAGGTCGCCTATCAGATTTGGGAAGTCAGTGCCGCCAGACGGATCGAGGTTTGGTTTAGACAATTAGCTTCAGCCCCTCTCCCATCTCTACACCTCTCACTGGCCAGCCCAGCTCCCTCAGCTCCACCTGCTTCCACTCCCCACACCTCCTGCTGGTTGCAAGCTTGCGTTTGGTTTGTCTGTATGAAACCCGCACCGCGGATCTTAAAGAGACAGTACCCACTGGTCGAGGGCTCCGAAAGATTTTCAGGGAGCTTCAGTTTGAGAGCAGACCCAGAACTGTAATGGCTCCTGGTGCCCATCAGGTTCAATATTGGGAGGTGTAGCAAATTGAGCTGGAAACAAAGATCTTGCATTCCTGTAGCACCCCTCTCAGCCCGAGGATGCCCATCAGTCAGTAAAATACTAATACAGTTCCCTGATGAATGCTGAACACCAGGTATCAGACTGACAGGTGTACCAGCTCAAGCACGTTCTCGATAGGATTCCTGGTTTGATGTCTTTGAGGGCCGTTGGATGTCTACACGGAGTAATGTAAAGATTGACTAAAGGGGAGCAGATGGCGCAATGGTATTATTGTTCCACTATTAATCCAGAGGTCCAGGTCATGTCCTGAGGACCTGGGTTCAAACTCTCACCAAGGCAGATGATAAAGAATCTTAAATTAAGATCTAACAATGACCTTGAAATCATTGCCAATTGTTCGGGGGGAAACCCATCTCTAATGTCTTTCAGGGGAGGCAATGCTGTCCTTTTACCTGGTCTGTGTGTGACTCCAGACCCACAGCATTACTGCAATTAGGGATGGACAATTAATGCTGGACAAGTCGGTGATACCCACATCGTGTGAGTCAATACAAAAAAAATCATGAGCCTGTTATGTCAGAAATCCAGCCTTGCCCCAGTCTGTAAAAATGATTTTAAAGCAGTCTTTTACTAAAGAATTTGAATTTAAATTCTGATTTATGTATCAATTTACATTGATTAATGAAGACCTGGTTTTGGTTTTACATGTTGGAAAGTACACACTCTCAGTTGCCCACAGTCAGTAGTATGTGTCTCTGACAAGATGGTGCAGGGAGTCAGGAGGAACTCAGAGAGATTCACTGCAAAGACACCACCTACTGGGCATAGCCCACAACGACGTTGTCACAGCTAATTGTTTACATATGGCCTTCCCATTCTCAAGGGTTAATGTAGGCTCTTTCTGTGTTGATGCAAGTTACTGATCAAAGGTTGTGAGGATAGTGAGTGCTGCCCGTGCAAAACTTCTCTCAATAGCTCAATGGTTAGCACTGCTGCCTCACAGCACCAGGGACCTGGGTTCGATTCCAACCTTGGGTCACTGTCTGTGTGGAGTTTGCACATTCTCCCCATGTCTGTGTGGGTTTCCTCTCACAATCCACAAGATGTGCAGGTTAGGGTGAATTGGCCATGCTAAATTGCCCATCGTGTTCAGGGATGTGTAGGCTAGGTGCATTAGTCAGGGGTAAATGTAGAGTAACAGGATAGGGGAATGGGTCTGGGTGGGTTACTCTTCGGTGGGTCAGTGTGGACTTCTAGGGCCAATTGGCCTGTTTCCACACTGTAGGGATTCTATGATTTTATTTGATGAAGTGGCAGAATTGTAATACCTAATGGGAGGCCATTCGGCCCAGTATTTATGCACCTGAAATCTGTAAAACCACCAGTGGACACTGTAGTACTGTCTCTTTAAGTGAAGAAATTGAACTGCTCTTGCCTCCTGCTGTCCCACTAACACTGCTGTGCTCTGCTGGTTTCCCCCAGAGATTGAAATGTAAGTATCAATATACTGGGAGTAACTTTTCACCAGCATCTAATGATTCCTAACACACACTCTGCCTCTAACCCAGGACCTTTCTGCTATTTTACCCCATCTCTGATTAATGAATTTGCAATAACCTGCTATTCACTTCAGAACATTCTCGTCTCTCCTGTGAGGTAGAAATTTTGTGTGTTACTGGTTAGACACAGAGACCCAGCTGTTTGTACGAGTTTCAGTATCAGTTTGTGGTTAAAAACATCTGCTGAAACCAACTGAATCTTAGTAATGAGTGATGAAGTTTATTCGGTGTCAGTACTCACAAATCGGTTACATTAATAAATTAGAGATATTGTCACTCAGAATATGCGGGAACTTGGGATAAAGCTCTCCACTTTGCAGCTGTTGTGGTGCAGTGGTAGAGCCTCTATCTCTGAGCCAGGAGCCCTGGATCCTGGCCCCACCTGCTCCTGAGGAGTGTAATAACATATCTGAGCAGGTCGATGAGGGAGAAGCTATGGGTCTCTACTGGACAACCCCCCAGAGCTGAAACTCAGCAGGACTGTGTATGGAGAAATGTTTCTGGTCCAGTGACCCTTGCTCAGAACTCAGGGTCATCAGACTGTTCTCTCCCCACAGATGCTGCCAGACCTGTTGAATTTCTCCAGCTCTCTCCCTGTGTTTGCTTCAGATTCCCAGCATCCGCAGTTTTTTGTTTTATGTTGAAATCCAAAACTGTTCTGCGTTTTCCCACCCAAGTCCCTCTGCTATTATCAGAGTGGATGGAGTTTACTGCAGTCTCCAACATTAACCCTTTAAGAACCACTCCCTTGTACAACACCAATGTTCTCTGTTTGTTACTAGGGAATCTCAACAGGGTCCTAGTGCCCAAGCTTTGTAACTGGGAAAATCTCTACAGGGTCCTAGTGCCTGATGATTTGTTTCTGGGGGGAGATCTCTACAGGGTCCTAGTGCCCAGTGTTTTGATACTGGGAATTGGTACAGGCTCCTAGTTCCGTGTTTTGCGTTATTGGAAAATCTGTACAGGGTCCTAGTGCCCTGTTGTATGTCACTTGGGATCTCTACAAGGTCCTAGTGCCCAAATGTATTTAATGGGTTCTGTACAAGATCATGGTGCCCTGTTGTGTCTTACTGTGTTTGCCATGGGGTCCTGGTGCCCATAATGTTGTGCTGAGTAACTGGTATGAGTCCTTGCTTCCATGAGGAACTTCAGCTGGAGTTAGCCACCCTCCGGCTCAGTCTTCCCACAGCCCAGCAAGCAAAGCGGAATGGGTTAGTGGAGCTGCCAGGGTGATCCCCAGCTGTTAACCAATGAAATGGACTAGGAGGAGTCCGATCGTGATGGCCATTGCACTATTAGGTTGTTGCTGAAGAAATGACTACTTGAAGTGGCCCTGAAACAGCCTGCGCCACTGAGGGCAACAACAAAAAAAAAGGGAAACAGCTTAGCAAATCTTTTAAAAGGAAACAAGTACAAATGTTGTAAATCTCAAAAAAATAGAAACACAAAGTGCTGGAGAAACTCACTGGCTCTGGCAGCATCTGTGGAGAGACGTTCTGATCTTCTCCAAAGAGAGGTCCTATAGTCGGAAACATTAACTTTGTTTCTCTCTGCCTGGATGCTGCCAGATCTGCTGAGTTTCTCCAGCGTTCCCTGTGTGTTTCGTTCTCCCTTTTCTCTGTTTGACAGTCTTCTCAGCTGGCGTATTCCGAATCCCAGCCACCCTCTGTGTCAAAACGTGACATCTTCCCGTGAGACCCACTGGATTGGGAGTTGGGAGTGGAGGGATGGAAGGTCTGTTTTCCATTGGCGAGACCTTTGCTGTTTCCTCCCTCCTCCACGCCTTCCCCACCTACCCCACCCCATTCCCCACTCCGCTCTCACTCATTAATGTGGTCTCCATTTCCTTCCCAAACAGCTCAAAGGGACGGTGAGACCAGCTCCTGATTTCAAACCAGAAGTGGACGCCAAGGCACTCCGCAAAGCCATGAAGGGATTCGGTCAGTGGTGATTCAGAGAACATTCTGGAACAGGATCAGGCAATTTGAGGCAGAACCCCCACAACACCACCCCCCATCCCAGAGCCTGCTCTGATTCGACAAGTGGGTGATATGGAGGTGCCAGTACCGGATTGAGGTGGGCAGGATCAGAAGTCACATGATACTAGGTTATAGTCTGACAGGTTTATTTGAAATCACAAGCTTTCAGAGCGCTGCTGTTGGACTATAACCTGGTAAAGTGTGACTTCTAACTTTGTCCATCCCCAATCCAACACCAGCATCTCCACATCGTATTACATTGAGAAAGTATTCTTGTGGGATGTTGTACATTTGTGTCTGTTCCTTATGTGTAATATATCCCTTACCAGACTCTGGGTAACTCTTTGATGCAAACACACTGATGCTGAACTGCTTATTACAGGCCAGGCTCCATGCTCCTGCCAATTGCTCAGTCTCTACATTTGTCCTCAAGAATATAATTTCAAAGATTCAGTCACTATCTGCTCCCAAAACTGGTGGGCTTAAAGTCAAAGTGTGAACTTACCCAACAGTCTAAACATTTTTATCTATCCTAATGGTACCCCTCCCTCAATTAAGGTTAGTGCATATGTGTGTGAGAGAGAGGGAGAGTGAGAAAATCGGAAGTCACATGACACCAGCTTATAGTCCGATAGGTTAATTTGAAATCACAAGCTTTCGGAGCGTTGCTGTTGGACTGTAACCTGGTATCATGTGATTTCTGACCTCGACAAGTGCAGTAACACGGGCAAAGTTGCTAGACTAATCATCCTGAGATCGCACGGTCATAGTTTCATTGTAATAGAAGCAGGGGTAGGCCATTCGGCCCGTCGAGGCTCCTCTGCCATTCATTAAGATCATGGCTGATCTATGCATCATTTCAGCTCCACCTGCATGATCCCCATAACCTTTAATTCCCCGACCATGGAAAAACCCATACAACTGTGTCCTGAATGTATTTAATGAAGCTGCCTCCTTGGGCAGAGAATTCCATAGATTCACTACTCTCTGTGAAAAGCAGTTCCTCCTCATTTCTGTCCTAAATCTACTGCCCCTAGTCCTAGTCTCACCCAGCAGCAGAAACAACTTGCCTGTCTCTTTCTTATCTATCCCTTTCATAATTCTATATGTTTCTGTAAGATACCCTCTCATCCTTCTAAATTCTAGTGAGTACAGTCCCAGGCGGCTCAACCTCTCCCCATAGGGTAACCCCCTCACCTCAAGATCAACCTGGTGAACCTCCTCTGCACCCCCTCCAAAGCCAGTATATCCTTCCTCAAGTAAGGAGACCAGGACTGCGCACAATACTCCAGGTGTGGCCTCACCAACACCTTGTACAATTGCAGCAGAACCTCCCTTCACTTAAACTCAATCCCTCTGGCAATGAAAGCCAATATTCCGTTTCCCTTCCTGATTAGGTAGACCCTCCACATCCTCTGCACAGTTTGCCTTTCCACTCAATTTAGTGTCATCAGCAAACCTGGATATGTAAAACCCAGTCTCCTCTTCCAAATCATTGACATATATCATGAACAGTTGTGGGCCCAACACTGACCCCTGCGGCACCCCACTCACCACTGATCTCCAACCAGAGAAACACCTATTTATTTCAACTCTCTGCTTTCCATTGGTTAACCGGTCCTCTCTCCGTGCTAGTACATTCCCCACAACTCCACACATTCTTATTTTATGGATGAGTCTTTTATGCGGCACCTTATTGAACACCTTCTGGAAAACCAAATATACAACATCCACCTGTTCCCCTTCATCCACTGCGCTTGTTACATCCTCAAAGAACTCTAGTAGGTTTGTCAAACACAACCTTCCCTTCCTGAATCCAGGATGGAACCTTTTCCATCCAGATGTCTCACTATTCAAATCCCCCCCATTTGGAAGTTTGAATTCCATCGGGGAAAGTATCTGGAAATATAGAACTGGAATCACAGAATTGCCATGGTGCAGTCGGAGCCATTTGGTCCAACATGCCTGTGCCAGTTCTGTTCCCCAGTTCCAATCTCTTACCTCCTCCCTGCATGCCATTTCTATCCAAATAACCATCCAGTGCCCCTCTCCAATGCCTCAATTGAACCTGCCCTCACCACATTTCCAGTCAGTCCATTCCACGCCTGAACTACTAGCTGAGTAAAAAAAGTCTTTTCTTTTAATCACCTCACCCTTGCCTCATTTGCACATCCTTTTAGAAGTAGCCGTGACACCATGATAAAAGTAAGGCTGGTTTGGCCCTTTTGGAGATGAAACAAGCCCATTTTGGGTGGAGCCTGGGTAGGCAAAGTCTGGTGTCATTGAAACAGGTAAAATTCTCACGGTTTAGAGAATGAGAGGCTGATTTCCCTGGGTCAATGGCATCGATTCACCCTGGAACAATCAGGAGGGTCATGTGATTAGGACAAGGGGGTCGGCCATTTTGGGACTGCGATGTAAAGAAATGTCCCCACTCAAGGAATTTGTTTATGATTTCCGAACCCACTCCTTAACCCCTTTGTATGCTCAGCAGTTGAGTATAACAAGCACTGCTCGATAGATTTTCAGACCCTAAGCAATTATAGGGGTTTAGGATAGAGTGAGAAAGTGGACTTAAAACAGGAAATGAGCCTTGATTTTGTTGAATGTTGGAACAAAGGGCTGAATAGCCTCATCCTGCTCCTATTTCCTGTTTTACCAGGTCTAGTTGATATGTGAGTCAGGTCCCACTCAGTAGTCGCACTCCTTCAGTAGTGCAATGGATTCTGTTCATCTCTATGCAGTGGGACTTGAATCCACAGTCTCCATGGTTCTGAGGTGAGAGTGGCGGCTATTGAAATGCAGTGGCAGCATGTCACATGACGATCCAAGTTCCTGAAGTAATTTGAACTTTGTGCACATTGTCGTCATAGCCAGCGGCTATAGATAGTGCTGGTGGAGACTCCAATTTCATTCCATTATGTGACTGACCAGAAATCTCTCCCATTCTCACCACTTGCCTTTGGAAGGATTTGATATTTAACCTGTTTGGTTGCATTGCGCACACAGTTTCCCGGAAGGTTAAGTCCTGGGGTAGGATTGGAACCCAGAACTTCTGGCTCAGAGACAGGGACACAACCTACAGCACCATAAACTGAACTGTTGTTGACCCTAAACAGTGTGGGTTTGAGTCACAGCCGAGTTTATAAAATGAAAAGATTTAGCTGCAGTCACAGTGCAGACTGAACCATCTCCCTAGTTCCCGTGTTTGGAGAAATATTCTGTTAATGGATCTTTTGGCTGGGATTGTGGAATGATGTCTAATCGTGGTCCATCTGGTCTTCTGCTTCAGGCACTGATGAAGAAACAATCATCAACATACTTACCCAGAGAAGCAATGCTCAGAGACAACAACTGAGACAACAGTTCAAATCCCAACTGGGCAGGGTAAGTTACCCACCCTACCCTGGGGATTGTTCTCATCCTCATCCAACCATACATGAGACCAATCAGGCCTACTGCCCAGACTTACTCTCAGCTGCAGCTATCCAGTTAATCCCCTCTCCTGTCCTATCCTCAAAGACCTGTCTGTTTTTTCTCCCCCACCTTTCTGTCGTTCATCCAATTCTGTTTTCGAGTCAACCGCTGAATTTGTATCTTCAGTGCTTTCCAAATCCCAACCACACGTTTTGTCAAAAAAAACTTCCCGTGTTATGGTTTGGTTGTTCTGTGTTTGATTATGTGTGACTGGTCTATGCTGACTGTGTTTGATTGATTAAGCCTGGGTGTTGGTTCAGAGCAAAGTAAACCAACGCAGAAGCTAAGCCTGGAAGACAATGATAACAATTATAAAGGTGTATAAGTATGTTTCAGCGCACTCAGAAACCTCGGGTAAGGATGGTAGATTTCCTTCCCTCAGGGGTATCAGTGAACCAGATGGGTTTTTACAACAATTCTATGACAGTCACTAGGTCCCAATCTTGGAATTCCCTCCCTAGGGCCACTTTGGGTGTTCCTACAGCACAGACTGCAGTGGTTCAGGAAGGCAGCTCACCACCACCACCTCAAGGGGGCAACTACGGACGGGAAATAAATGCTGGCCCAGCCAGCGATGCCCACTTCTCATGAGTGAGAAACAAATCACAGCTATGACATGGTAGTTCTGTTCTTGTGCAATCCTGTGTTATCAGAAAAGTGTGTAATAGCAGCAGCATTTAAACTATTGGGGCCGGAATTGCATTATAATCAATACATGCTTTAAAAGTTCATGCTTGAGAAACAGTGTCCCCAATTTATCAATCGTGTTATAGTGAATTTGCATTAACAAAACGCATGTTACAGCAGAATGATCTGTAGTAAAGTGATTGCCAATAAGTTAGCTATTTACTAAAATTTACCTTTCACTACCTGCAGTGTGGCATCAGTGGGATTGGTTGCTTTGTAATGCAGAGTGATGTTCAATTCTTATACTGACTGAAGTTACTGTGAAGGGTTCTGCTGAGAGTCATCTTGCCTCAGATAAACCAAGAGCAGTTATCACTTTGTAATGGGAGAGTATGGCTATGGTGGGATTTGAACCCAAGAATATTAGTCTGGGTTTCTGGCCCAGTAACATTATCAGTACACCATTATCTCCCTGGATTTGCAGTATTATATTCCGGTCACCCTCATGGCAGCCTCTCTCAGTCCCTTATCATTCAGCACTGGTTATTTTATCGTAATTTACTGGATTCTACACAGACCACACTGACTGTGAGACAGGAAGATACTGAACTGGAATTATTAAGTAGAATCATTAAATAATTAAAGTGCGTCTTGTCCATTGTGCCTTTGAAAGAGCTATCCAATTAACCCCCCTCAACAACAGCAAAATGCATTTGTCTAGCACCCTGGTGGGCGTAAACGGTGCCAAAGCAGTCTCTAAGAGTGTAATCAGGGAGAATGAGACCCAGAGATGACTGAAACCCTCCCACTGTAGCCTCCCCATCCCCACACGCCAATCTTCTCCCAATCCCCCTCTCACTCAAAGATGAAGGATGCAATTGAATTTGCTTCCACCCACCCTTTCAGGCAGCATGTTCCGGATCATTCCAGATGTTTATTAGAATTTGTGCGGATCTGCAGTACCTCCAGGAACCATCAGGAGGCGGTGTGTGATAGTGCCACCTGCAGGTTCACTGTGGCACTGCATCCTCTGAATCGATTCTTTGGAGAAATCTCGAATGTAGAATTATTGAAAAATTACAGCATGAAGATATAATTACACCAAAGCTATCAAAACTGTCAAAACCAACACATTGTCCATGGCAACAGAGTCTCTGCAGAGAGCACTTGCCAACCAACCACACTCTTCTGCTAACAGATGGAATGCTCCCCTTCACAGGTGTTCTTGTAGATCGTCCTGATGGGCATTAAGAAAAAAAACTTTGATGAAATGTCTCTGTTTTCAACAATAGTCAAGCTCTGTGCCACCCAGAGACAAATTTATGAATACAATTAATGCAAGAAAGCCCTAGTCTCAGTAAAGACGGCACGGCTCAGTGGGCGGCACGGTGGCACAGTGCTACCTCACAGCGCCTGAGACCCAGGTTCAATTCCCGCCTCAGGCGACTGACTGTGTGGAGTTTGCACGTTCTCCCCGTGTCTGCGTGGGTTTCCTCTGGGTGCTCCGGTTTCCTCCCATAGTCCAAAGATGTGCAGGTTAGGTGAATTGGCCATGCTAAATTGCCCATTGTGTTAGGTAAGGAGTAAATGTAGGGGCATGGGTGGGTTGCGCTTCGGCGGGTCAGTGTGGACTTGTTGGGCCGAAGGGCCTGTTTCCATGCTGTAATGTAATCTAATCTAAAACATAGAACAATACAGCACAGAACAGGCCCTTCAGCCCACGATGTGCCGAACATTTGTCCTAGCTTAAGCACCTATCCGATTGCCGCTTAAAGGTCACCAATGATTCTGACTCTACCACTCCCACAGGCAGCGCATTCCATGCCCCCACCACTCTCTGGGTAAAGAACCTACCCCTGACAACCCCCCTATACCTTCCACCCTTCACCTTAAATTTATGTCCCCTTGTAACACTCTGTTGTACCCGGGGAAAAAGTTTCTG
>NC_057723.1:6499228-6504514 GCF_004010195.1 Chiloscyllium plagiosum
GTTAGCAACATGTGCTGGAAGCCATCTGCTGATTTAAAGAGTAACAAAAAGACGGGGTACTGGGCTAATGGTCGGATACTTGGTAGTGTGGATGAGCAGAGGGGTCTTGGTGTCCATGTACACAGATCTCTGAAAGTTGCCACCCAGGTAAATAGTGCGGTGAAGAAGGCATATGGCGTACTGGCTTTTATTGGTAGAGGAATGGAGTTCCGGAGTACTGAGGTCATGTTGCAGTTGTATAAGACTCTGGTGCGACCGCATCTGGAGTATTGTGTGCAGTTTTGATCGCCATACTATAGGAAGGATGTGGAGACACTGGAACGGGTGCAGAGGAGGTTTACCAGGATGTTGCCTGGTATGGTAGGGTAGGTTCTTTACTCAGTGAGTCGTGAGTTCATGGAATGCCCTGTCAGTAGCAGTGGTGGACTCTCCCTCTTTATGGGCATTTAAGCGGGCATTGGATAGGCATATGGAGGATAGTGGGCTAGTGTAGGTTAGGTGGGCTTGGATCGGCGCAACATCGAGGGCCGAAGGGCCTGTACTGCGCTGTATTCTTCTCTGTTCTATGTTCTATGATTACACCTGTGACTTTTGGATAGCAGTCTGGTAAATCGTTTAGGGTGATACTGATGGGGTTTTTTGCCCTTAATTGCTGAAAACAGGGCTTTACACAATGTGGGTAGGGGACGTAGCTGCTCCAATGTTCCACGTACAGTAACTGACATTGGCGTGCTGTTGGCAGCATTGACCTTCCCTGGGTTGTTGTTGTACAATCATCTCAAAGGCCCGTGCAACTAGTAAGAAAAGGAGTGGGAATGCTAGTGGTCTCGTCGTGGAAAGGTGTGTCCTCCCATCTTTTATTTTTAAATTTGCCATTTGTGGGATCTTGCTGCTTTAAATCAGTGACATTAGTTCCAAAGGGCTTTGAGATGTGGTGAGAACGTGGAAGTTGCTATGCCAATCTGGTTCACTAACGTCCTTGAGGGAAGGAAATGCCATTGCCACAGAGGACTGCAGAGGCTACGTCACTGCGTGTATTTAAGATAGAGAGAGCTAGGTTTGTGATTAGCAAGGGGTGAGGGGTCAGGGTTAAGGGTTACAGGGAGAAAGCAGGAGAATGGGGTTGAGAAACACATTGCCCTCTGGGCAGTCAGGAATGGGCACAGCCCACAAATAAATTTAAAATAACAAATTATGAAGTCTTCCTTTATTAAGGGGAAAGTGAGGACTGCAGATGCTGGAGATCAGAGTCCAAAAGCATGGTGCTGGAAAAGCGCAGCAGGTTAGGCAGCATCCGAGGAGCAGGAGAGTCGATGTTTTGAGCAGAAGCTCTTCATCAGGAATGTTCATCAGGAACTCCCTTTATTTCGGCCGACTCAAGGCTGTTATGTGGGAGCACTGACCGATGCTGTAGAGAGTGACAGGCACACTGGCTGGGAGACAGGAACCTTGTGAAAGCAGACATGTTGGGGTGTGCGCGGGGGTTGGGACAATGGGAGATCACATGATACCACCACAAAGAGTAGGCCAAACCTGAACAGAACTCTTCCCCTTTAGCTTTGTACCCACCTGGGTTGCTCTCCACAAACACAGAGGTATTCCCAGTCACTGAAGAGCTCCAGGAAAGGCTGAAGTGAGTGGAAACAACTCCACTTGCTGGTCAGACTGTTGCAGAAACTGGTTTTTCATGAGATCTGCTTGCTATGGAGATATCTCACTTCCTTATCCCTCTTCCTTCGGGCTGTTGCTGTATTACTGAAACTGCCTTTCAGCTGTTTGCTTTGTGGCCTTGACTCAGAAGCGTGTGGGTTTACCACCAGGAACTCACTGTTCTGTCAGTGATTCCATCAGTGTTTTGGGAGTTTGGTGGAGCTATCCTGGTCATTGTCTGGTGACCACAACACTATCATTGATCATTCAATACTTGTCTGGTTCATAAAGGGCATGTCCTTTCCCAGGTCTGAACCACAGGTGACTCCAAACCCACAACAATGTGTTTGACTCTCAACTGCCCTCTGTAATGGCCAAGCAGTTTAAGGGCAACTAAATGTTTGCCCACCAATGTTTGCCTTGTCTGTGATAATCCCATCCCAGGAAAGGAGAACAAAACAATGCCAAGTATAACCCAACACTAAGTTGCTCAAAGCTATGCCTCATTTAAAAGACAAACATGTCCCCATGAAACAACATAGAACATTACAGCACAGTACAGGCCCTTTGTCCCTCGATGTTGCGCTGACCTGTGGAACCAATCTGAAGCCCATCTGTCCTACACTATTCCATTATCATCCATATGTCTGTCCACTGTCCATTTAAAAGCCTTTAAAGTTGATGAGTCTACTACTGTTGCAGGCAGGGCATTCCACACCCCTACTACTCTCAGAGTAAAGACATCTGTCCTATATCCATCACCCCTCAGTTTAAAGCTGTGCCCCTCGTGCTCACCGTCACCATCGGAGGAAAAAGGCTCGCACTGTCCACCCGATCTAACCCTCTGATTATCTTGTATCAACATGCTAAACAAAAATCACTTCCCCATTAAAACGCAGCTGCTCCTTGGCTGTAATTGTTAGCTCGGAGAGTTTAATTTTTGTTATTAAGCGATTGTAATTACACGCAACACTTACACCTCAGCTCAAAGCACGATTTTCAGGAATTTTGTCTTGTTCACAGGATGGAATTCCAGGAGTGAGGAAGAACAGTTCCTTCAACAAGATTTTAATTCATTCTTGGGATGTGGGTATCACTGGTTGGGCCAGCATTTATTGCCGAACCCTAATTGCCCAGAGGGTAGTTAGGACTCAACAATTTTGCTGTGGGTCTGTGGTCATGCGTGTGTCAGATGTTTCCTTCCCTAAAAGGTAGTTACGGATCAGATGGCTTCTTCCTGACAATCAGCAACAATTTGCATGATTAGACTCTTCATTCCTGATGTTTACTGAAGACAAACTTCACCATCGGCCATGATGGTATTAGAACCCAGCTACCCAGGAAGGTTACCTGGCGCTCTGGATAAATAAAGTCGAGTAGTAATATCACTAGGCCATCACCTCCCCTGCCTATTCCAGGAAGAACACACAAAACTGACATACATGACCAGATGTGATTCAGTGGCTTACACGCTTCACTGAATCATCCAGGCTACAGGCCAAGTGCTGGAGGATGGGACTAGTCATAGTCATAGACATAATCATAGTCATCGACATAGTCTTAGAGATGTACAGTACAGCGTGGAAACAGACCCTTTCATCCAACTTGTCAATGCTGACCAGATATCCTAATCTAATCAGATAGATGCTTGATGACTATCTCAGAGATTGTTGAGAGTTGCCTTTTACTCATTTACAGGATGTGGACATCACTGGTCAGACCAGCATTTATTAGGTAAAAACAATGACTGCAGATGCTGGAAACCAGATTCTGGATCAGTGATGCTGGAGGAGCACAGCAGTTCAGGCAGCATCCGACGAGCAGCAAAATCGACATTTCGGGCAAAAGCCCTTCATCAGGAATAAAGCCTTTATTCCTGATGAAGGGCTTTTGCCCGAAATGTCGATTTTGCTGCTCGTCAGATGCTGCCTGAATTGCTGTGCTCCTCGAGCACCACTGATCCAGAGACCAGCATTTATTACCCATCCCTAATTGTCCAGAGAAGAATGTGAGGATTGCAGGTGCTGGACATCAGAGTCAAGATTGTGGTGCTGGAAAAGCGCAGCATCCAAGGAGCAGGAGAATCAACATTTTGGGCAAAAGCCCTTCATCAGTTAAGTTTTAACCCCGTTGCTGTGGGTCAGGAGTCATGCCTGGGCCAGACTGTTTAAGATTTCCTTCCTTTGAGGACATTAGAGAACTAGATGGGATTTTCCTGACAATCGACACCATCAAACTCCAAATTCCAGATGTTTATAAGGATTCAAATCCCACCTTCTGCCACTGTATGATGCGAACCTATGTCCCCAGAAAATTACCAGGGTCTCTGGATTAAAGATCTGGCAATAATCCCACTAGGATATCACCTCCCCATCACTTTTTTGTCCAGAAGATGGGGGTGAGGATGTGGGGGAAGCCTCCGAAATCATCCACCCAACTCCTTGTGCACCAACCCCACCCCCAGCCTCTCAGAGTGGTAGAGTCCACAGGCCGGGCATTAAGTCTCATCAGGCATCTCAGAGCCCCACAAGTCACCCCTCCCCCATCCCCAGGGACTGCCAGAGAACGGGAGAACGCATGAGGACTTCAAATACACTCGCTGACTTTTGTAAAAGGACAAAGACGACAGAACCTGGACTTTCACAAGTTTATTGCAACTTCTGTGTCGTTTGTTAAAAAATAATGCAAGCTCGTTGGCAGCACAGGGATGGGGTTGAGGAGGTTCACAAGAACGTGCAGACGACACAGAATGGTGGCTGAGATTGGCAAATGTGTGTCCATTGGGGACCTACTGTCAAACGCTTCTCACTGCCAAGAGCAAGGGTCAGGATAGAGCTTCCTGTCCTTGGATGAATGGTGTTTGGGGAGGGTGTAGGTACCACCCACTCCTTGACTTTCCAGAAACCGTTCCACTCCCTCAGCTCCGTTATTTTTTACAGATGGACGTATTGGAAGGAAAGGAACAAAACACCTAATCTTTACAAGACCCAGATGATTTTCTTCAACAACTCAGGGCTGGCCAGAAGATTGGGAGCTCTCCTTCGTGACTGAGGGGCGTAGAATCTATCGCAAAACCGCCAGGGGTGACCGCGGTCTGAGCTTAAACTGGAACGGAACTCCTCTGGATCCATCCCGGGAGTTTGGTTTTGAGGTGGGAAATCAGTCAGTGCATCAAAGTTACAGATTGTCAGATCAACCACCATCTCAGTGAAGAGCAGTGAACTAAATGGGCTAAAAGGCCTACTTCTACTCCTGGGTCCTGTGGTCTTAGGGAAATAAAATGGGGCTTGATTTACTGGGGCTGGGAGAATTAGAGAGAGGGTGGTGGAAGGAGGAGGTGGGAAGCATGGGGTGTGTGGGAATGGGGAGGATGAGGAAGGGGGAGGGATGGAGGAAGGGCATGAGCAATGGAGTCTGAAGGTGTACAGTGAAGGTGGAGTCCAATTTAAAATGCGGCCCCACAGCACAGGAGAAATGTCTATTTTTAAAAAAAAACATATCTTCAAACACATTACTGATATGAGAGTGTAGACTGAAAATTATATCGTTAAAAAGATGATTGAAATAAGGCATTTGGAGGTCAGGCAGCAGAGTGAGAGATTGTCGGAGCCAGGGATTGAGGTGGAGCAATCGAGT
>NC_057723.1:6505258-6515228 GCF_004010195.1 Chiloscyllium plagiosum
GAGAAGGTTGAAAATTAGATGGAGATATTCTGAGAGTAAAGGGTACTCTGAGATGAGGGGTAAGGATTGTGTGGATCTCGTGGAGTTTGGAGAGACTGGAAATGGCATTGGGGGGCAGGGCAATGTTTGAGGTACAGGGCAGAATGCACCCCAAAAAAGAGGTGGCTGATGTTGAGGGGTGGAGGGTAGGGAGACCTTCCAGTACCAATCATGGAGCTACACAATGAAACATGGACGTACTATACGGCAGAGGTCAGTACTGACTATCGCTTAACACACACACAGCTAGAGACTGGATTGTGAACTAACGGAAGGTCACTGGGGTGACTGGTCGTGATGAAGAGAGAGTTAAAGGGACTACCTAGCTCAACTCGTGGTTCAGCACTTTGACAGATACAAACGTGGCGTTGGCTGGGGACGTTGAAGGACTGGTGACCGTCCCTTTCCCCTCTCTCCCCTTGCCGATGTCCCATCAGACCTTGCTTTAACAGTGGATATTGGTGGTGTCCGTCCTGTATCTCTCCAACGTTCAGGACAGCAGCCACATAGTCCAATGGGATGATGGCTCTTAGTCTTCACCACCACAGAGTGCCAGCAGGACCTGTCTGTAGTCCCCTGAAGTATCTCCCTGGAAACAAATGGAAAATGAACGCTCTTCACAGAATCACGGAATTATTGTGGTGGCGAAGAACTCTGTTCGGCCCATCCTTTCTGCACCGTCTCCTATCCCTGCAGTCCATTGGAGAGATTCCTGCAGCCTGGACATATATCTGTGCAGACACTGATGGATACTGCACAGGATCTGGTGGGGATTGGGTGTGGGGGGGCTGTTGGAGTCAGTTACCTCAGTTCACTGGTCAGCTGGCATACAATGCCAAGTGATGCCAACAGTGCAGGTTCAATTCCCACACCAACTGAGGTTACCATGAAACACCCACCATCCCCACCACCCCTTTGCCTGAGGTGACCCTGAGGTTAAACCACCACCAGGAATCTCTCTCAAATGAGAGAGCAGTCCTTTAAGAATAGACGATTTTATTTTATTTTAACTGCATAGGGGGCCATTCAGCCCATATGGTCTTTTGGAAGAGCTAACTAATTAGCCCCAAACATCTACTTTTCCAGTATTATCCAAATCCCCTTCAAAGGTTCCCACTGAACCTGCTTCCACTGGCCTTTCCAACAACAACCCACTGAGTAATTATCACCTCCTCAATCAGCTCTTATTGCCACTGAGTTTCAATCAGCATCCTCCAGTTACTGACCCACCCACCATTGGAGACGCTTCCTCCTTATTTACCCTCCCAAAACCCTTCACGATTTCAAACGCCTCCAATCAAAATCCCCTTTCCGTTCACCGGACTGAGAATGACCCCCAGACCCTTCAGTTTGACCAGATATTGTCAGTGAGTCCCGAATGCAATTTCCAAGTTGTCAATCACAGGGAGATTTGGGGGTGGTGCTATTCCCAGGATGGCTGGGTCTCTGTGGTACCCATAAATGGGTGAATGACTGAAGTCACAGCCAATCGGTTTGGCCTATCCTTCAAATCTGTTAACAGACCTCACTGCAAATGTCTCCAGATCTCTTTTAATGCATCCCAGTCTTTTCCGTTGTCATTCCCAGGCTCTCACTTCAGATTTGAAATCCTTAACCTCAATAACAAAAATCCAACCAAACCTACCCACACCTCATCCACCCATATCCCTAAAACATTCTCACTAATCAGCGAGGACTCTGTTTTCCCAATTTGGGTTTCTCCAGTGTTCCCCTGTTACTTCACTCCATTAGTACAGAACCTAACCTCTCCAATTCCTTCCCTAAAACTTTCTCTCTCTCTCTCTCTGTTTCTACACCTTTAAGGCACTCTAGAAAAACTGCCTCTTGGCTCTTGCTGTGAGGTCATATGACCTCACACATCACACCCCGTGGCCTGGTGTCAGGTCTGGACTTGATGGAATCTGACCACATTGAATGGTTAACACATAGACATTCAGCTCATTCATAGAGTTCGCGCAGAGTGGAAACAGACCATTCAGCCCATTGAGTCCACTCCAACCCTCCAAACAGTATCCCACCCAGACCCACCCCCTCTACCCTTTCCCTGTAACTGTGTATTCCCCATGGCAACCTACCTAACCTGCACATCCAAGGACACCATGGGTAATTTCCCATGGCCAATCCACCCTAACCTGCATATCCCTGGACACTATGGGGCAATTTCCCATGGCCAATCCACCCTAACCTGCATATCCCTGGACACTATGGGGTAATTTCCCATGGCCAATCCACCCTAACCTGCATATCTCTGGACACTATGGCCAATTTCCCATGGCCAATCCACCCTAACCTGCATATCCCTGGACACCATGGGTAATTTCCCATGGCCAATCCACCCTAACCTGCATATCCCTGGACACTATGGCCGCATTCTCATGGCCAATCCACCCGAACCTGCATATCCCTGGACACTATGGGGCAATTTCCCATGGCACCTGCATATCCCTGGACACTATGGGGCAATTTCCCATGGCCAACCCACCCTAACCTGCATATCCATGCACACTATGGGACAATTTCCCATGGCCAACCCACCCTAACCTACACATCCATGCACACTATGGGGCAATTTCCCATGGCCAACCCACCCTAACCTGCACATCTTTGGATTGTTGGAGGAAAGCCACACAGACATGGGGAGAATGTGCAAACTCCACACAGACAGTTGCCCGAGGCTGGAATCCCTGGCGCTGTGAGGCAGCAGTGCTAAGGCCACTGTGCCACCTCATTGTGTCCTTGTGTCTGCAACTTCTCTAGTGCCATTCCCACAGCCCAACCTTCCTCTCTGCTCAGTCTTCACTTCCAGAAAATGACCCAGGTTGGGAATTTAAAGATCAAAGGACTGATGGGGACTGGAGCCAGTGGTGGGTCAGCGGGTTCAGACAGGGTTCAGGGAAAACCCAACTAGACCGTGACCTGAAAGACTCGGCTCTTCATCAGACACTCAATCACTCCCTCCTGGATTCTGCTGAGATGGAGTTCATGTTTGATGGTTCCCCTCGGACACTTGCCTCTATAAAGGAGTACAGCGACGCATCATACATCTCTTTGAACTCGTGTCGGACGTTCATCAGGTCAATTTCGCTCCTGGACACCATGATCCTGATCAGGGTCTTGTCATCTGTCCCCGCTCCCTAGAAAATCACATCAAGACTCTGAAGTTAACACCAGAGACAGGAGAACAGCCAATCCCACAGCCATTCAGGGCTGTTTAACCAGGACGAGGGAGCTCTGCTAGGGCTTCAATAGCCAGCTGGTAAAGAGTTTGAAGTTGGATGATGCCGATTCACTCACTGCACATAAGGGCTAGAAGCAGGAGGCGGCCATTCGGCCCCTCGAACCTGCTCCACCATTTAATACCATCATTGCTGATCTCATCTTGGTCTCAACTCCACTTTCCTTCCCACTCTCCATGACCCTTCAGCCATTAGGAATTGAAAGTCTGACTATCTCCTCTGATTTATTCCATGTGTTGGCACGCTGGGGGAGTGAATTCCACAGATTCATGATCCCTTGAGGGAGGGAATTCCTCCCCATCTCTGTTTCAATACTGCATCCTCTCCCCATCTGAAAACCAGGATCTCTCGTTCTAGCTTGTCCCACATGAGAAAACATCCTCTCTCTCTACTTTCAGTCCCTTTTAGAATTTTATATACCTTTATTAGATCTCCTCCCATCCTTCTGAACTCCAGACAGTAAAGGGTAAACTGCACCTTCAGGTGAGAAGGATTTAAAAGGGACCTGAGGGGCACCTTAGAACATAGAACATAGAAGAATACAGCGCAGTACAGGCCCTTCGGCCCTCGATGTTGCGATACGATCTTCCTTCCATACGTGGAAAAAGATTCTCACTGTCGGCCCTATCTAAACCCCTAATCATCTTGTACACCTCTGTCAAGTCACCCCTAAACCTTCTTTTCTCCAATGAAAGCAGCCCCAAGTGCCTCAGCCTTTCCTCATACGATCTTCCTACCATACCAGGCAACATCCTGGTAAACCTCCTCTGCACCCGTTCCAGTGCCTCCACATCCTTCCTATAAATCTTGTTCACACAGAGGAAGGGGCAGATGCAGGTATGGTTACAACATTTGCCCTTCCCTACCCTCCACACCCAGAGGATCATCAGCCACCATTTCCACCACCTCCAGTGAGATGCCACCATCAGACACACATTCCCCTCCTCTCCCTTGTTCACCTTCTCAGTACATCACAGACACTCCCAACAAGCTCAACACCATCTGCAGTAAAACAGCTTGGTCTGGACCCCATCCACCCCCTTCACTGCTCAATCCCTTCATCGCTGACAGAGTGTGGACATCTCTCTGATTCTCTGCAGTAATTCACCAGAGCTCCTTTGGCAACACCTTCAAAACCAACATCCATTTCCTTTGAGGAGGCCAAGGGCAGTAGGTACGTGGGAACACCAACCCCTGCCAGTTCCTCTCCACGGCACTCACCATCCTGACGTGGAAGTAGTTTGCTGTTCCTTCACTGTGGCTGGGTCAAAGTCCTGGAACTGAATACATGTAGGCAGCTGTGGAGTGAATGGATAAACTAACTCCATCACAGATGAGGTTAATGAAGGAGAATTTACCTTCATCGACTTGTAGAGGCGTTCGGCAAAGAACCCTGGCATGTTCTTGATGTTACGAACTAGGAATGAAGGAGACAGAGAAATTGGTGTACAACAACAACCTGCACTTACGTAGCACACCTAGATATTTCCAGACTGTTGACAAAACAAAAATAAAAATCTGAAAATATACACGCTGAACTCATGAACTGCGAATTTTGATTTGCTGGTGAAAGAAGATTAAACAGTAGCTTTCCAACTGGAACCAAATAAATCAGTTAAGCAGAAAAAATTGTTGGACAATGGGGAGGAAAATCAAAACCAAACATCACTGGAAAAGCTCAGCAGGTCTGGCAGCATCTGTGGAGAGAAATCAGAGTTAGAGCTTTGGGTCTGGTGACCCTTCTTTATAGAATCTATACAGTGTGGAAGCAGGCCATTCAGCCCATTGAATCCACAATGACCCTAGGAACAGCATTCCACCCAGACCCACCCCTCTAACCTATAATAAAAGGAAAATATGGCGGATGCTGGAAATCTGAAATAAAAGTACAAAGTCCTGGAGAAACTCAGCAGGTCTGGCAGTATCGGTGGAGAGAAAAACAGAGTTAACATTTCGAGTCCAGGGATCCTTCCCCAGGACTGAAGGGATGTGTAAAATGATCATTTCTGTGATATTCACAAAGGGGGATGAGCAATGTAGAGGAGTGATATAGATGCAGCATAAGTGTTAATGGTGGGTGTTAATAGTAGAAAATAAGCCACCTCTGCAAACAAGCCCTGGGGCACTAGGGCGCAAGGACAGAATCAAAATACAGGACATAAACATTAACTCCTTCAGAACCACAACTTTATACAACAGGCTACATATCCTTGTTCTTGCTGCATTACAATATGCCAGTTTAGAGTTATTGTGCTGTCAAGTCATGGAAGGACAGATGATCCCAAAGCTTGGTCAATGGGGGTGGTTTTCAGCATGGGAGAGCGCGAGGTAAAGCGTCATTGAGGTTTACAGACAGAGTTCTGGAGCTTAGCACCAAGACTGCTGAAGGCACAGCTGCCAATGGCAGAACATGCTCTTTATCATCATCCAACCAGCGCCTCAGATATTTTACAGAACAGGTGTCTGGCACTAAATGGCAAAACATACAAGTGAGCACTGGATTGTGGAACTAAGTTGAGGTCAAAACATTGAATGTTTTCAAGAAGCCCATAGAATTGTAGAGTCCTCCGAAGAGTAACCCACCCAGACCCATTCCCCTACCCTACTACTTTACATTTACCCCTGACCTATGCACCTAACCTACACATCCCTCAACACTACAGGCAATTTACCGAACCTTTGGAGTGTGGGAGGAAACCGGAGCACTCGGAGGAAATCCACACAGACACAGGGAGAGTGTGCAAACTCCACACAGTCACCCGAGGTGGGAATTGAACCCAGGTCCCTGGTGCTGTGAGGCAGCAGTGCTAACCACTGAGCCCCCGTGCCACCCCACATTCTTAGGGCTAAAGGGATCAAAGGATCTGGGGAGAATAGGGGTTGTGATTGGATGATCAATCACAATCCTAACGAATGGTACAGCAGGCACAAAGGGCAGAGTGGCCTACTCCTGCTGCTATTCCCTGTGTTTCTTGATTTATGCTTCAGAGTTTAGAAGAATGAGGGCTGATCTTAGTGAAATATACAAGATTCTGAAGAGACTTGATGCTGAAAAGATATTTCTACCAATGGAGAAAACTCTCACAAGGGACACAGATACAGGATAATTCACTCACAACTGAGAATCATAGAATCCCAACAGTGTGGAAACAGGCCATTCGTCCCAACAAGTCCACAGTGGCCCTCCAAACAGCACCATACCCAGCCTCACCCCCCTAACCCTATCCCTGTAACCTTGCATTTCCCTTGGCCAATCCACCCAACCTGCACATCTTTGGACTGATGAAGGATTTCTTCTCCCAGAGAGCAACGAATGTCTGGGATTCTCTACCCCAGAGGGTTGTGGAGATCTCTGAAAATATTTGAAGAGGATGTAGACAGACTTTTGAAATGTGACAGAGTTGCAGCTTTGAGAGGCGCTGGTCTGAAAGAGAAGTCAAATCCTCGGACAGATCAGCCATGGCCTTACGAAACGGCACAGCAGATTTTAAACAGACTAAATCCATCCATGTTTTGATCTTCAGTCACAATATTTCATGGAAGCCTTCTGGGTTGTGGAAGGATACGCGCCCTTGCACAGAAACACACAAAGAGGAGACACTAGGCAGTGCCAATGGGAGAGGTTAGAGTCCATGCAAATACTGTCCAGGTGCAGGTACACTACAGAGAGAACAGGGAGAAAAAATAAATCAATAAGAAGAAGAGTCTCACAACGACCAGGAACCCAGTTTCGATTGCAGCCTCGGACAACTGTTGATGTGGAATTTACACGTTCTCCCCGTGTCTGCGTGGGTTTCCTCCGGGTGCTCCAGTTTCCTCCCACAATCCAAAGATGTGCAGGTTAGGGTGGATTGGTCTTGATAAATTGCACAGAGTGTCCATGGATGTGTAGGTTAGGTGCATTAGTCAGGGACAAATATAGGATAATAGGCTAGGGGAATGGGTCTGGGTGGATTACTCTTCGGAGGATTGGTGTGGACTTGTTGGGTCAAATGGCCTGTTGTCACACTGTAGAGGCGGGCGGGGGGGGGGGGGGGGGTGATGCGGGTGGAACAGAGAGAGAGAGAGAGAGAGAGTTCCAGAGTCTGTTTACTTCCTGATGTGTTTCTGACTCACTCTCTACAGACAAGAGAATATGTAGAAAGAACTCTGGAATTACCCCAGATAATTTAAGAACCTAATTCTCCTTTCACACCATTCATCTTTGCATAAGGTTTTGGTCATAAAATAATAAATAACAGCCTTTATGAGATGACAGGGTGAAGGAGGGAAAAACCACTTAGTGGGAGACCAGGAAGAGATCAAATGTGAGAAAGTACAACAGGAGGAGGACTCGTCGATAGAACAGCTAATGGGATGTGGAATGCCTCATCACAAGGTGCTATTGAAGATCTGCAGTTTGCACTGATTAAAGGAGATTCTGTAGAAATACAGGCCTGGGAAGGTGGGACAGAGAAACAGGGACAGCGAGACAGGCAGGAAACTGGAGTCGGGGGAGCCATGGTCTCGCACAGCACATGGTAATCTGGGTCATCTGTACCAGTCTGTGAGCTGCTGGAGCAGGAACGAGGGTTCGGGTGTTTGTCAGTGCCTCTGGAACCGAAATCAAGGGGGGAGTCAGAGACTCAGAATCGTCAAGAGTGGGGGCGGGGGATAAACAGAGGGCTGGGGACAGAGTGGGAGAAACAGAAGGGGGGGTGACAGAGTGTGACAATGTTGATTAGTTTCCACATATATGTGTTATGTATGTGAATCTTTGTGTGCAGAATTCACACGTGCATAAGCAAACGTGTGCATCTGATTTGATTTATTATAGTCACATGTACCTGAGTACAGTGAAAAGTTTTGCTTTGCGAGCAGTACAGGCAGATCATAGCAAACAAGGACATACAGGGTGCATCTGTATGTACATGTGTGTGTACATGCGTGTGCATAAGTATGTGTGTGTGTGTACGTGTGTGTACATGCGGGTGCACGTATGTGGATGTGTGCACATGTAGGTAAATGTACATGTGTGCACAGGCATGTGTGCGCACGTGGTTGAGTGCATATGGTGTATGTGTATGTGTTTGAGTGTGTACACATGTGTTAATATGTGTGTGTACGTGCAGATGAACATTGTCCCTTTTGTTTGGAATGAGCTGGACTGACTCACCGATAGCGATCAGTGCATTCCTCACGTCTCCAGATATATCATTCTTGATGGTCTGCTCGATATCTCTGTTGGTGAGTTTGATGTAATCCTGGAAAACTGCAAGAAAACACAATGCAGCCAATCAGAGCCTGGGAAATACCTGCCAACCTCAACCCTAAGCTCCAGGCCTCACTGTCTTTAACAGACGACAAAACGCTCGCAGGAGGATAATCAAACAGAAAGTGAGACCATTTCAGGGCACAGTCGGACAGATGGGGTAGGTTTTAAGGATAGTCTCCAAGGCGAGATGGGAGATATGGAGGGGGTTCCAGTGATGGGGCGCAGGGAGTTGGCCACCAATGGTGCAGCGATGAAAATGGGGACTGCAGAAGAGGCCAGAACTGAAGGAGCACAGAGATGCCGGAGGCTTAATAGAATCCCCACAGTGTGGAAAGAAGCCATTCAGCCCATCGAGTTTGCACCGACCTACTGAACACCATCCCAACCAAACCCCTACCTTACCCATGGCCAATCCACCCTAACCTGCACATCCCTGGACGCAGGGAGAATGTGCAAACTCCACACAGACAGTCATCCGAGGCTGGAATTGAACCCGGGTTCCTGGGGCTGTGAGGCAGCAGTGCTACCACTGAGCCACTGTGCTGGCTTGAAAGCCCTGAGGAATTTACAGAGATGGGTCTGAGGGCTGTGCGGAGACCATGGAGGGTTGAGAATCAGGGATGGGAGAAGGGTTAGGGTGGTGTAGCTGAGGTGTAGACAAACAGGGGCAGTTAAGGAGAAAATGGCTGGCAGTGGTCAGTACACTGAGCTCCCCGTCAATACGTGGCCTGGGAATTTTAACATCCACCTGAGAAATGAAGAAGGGCCTCAGTTTCAGATGTCATCTCAAGGGTGGTACATCCGACAGCGTTGGATTGGGAAACACCAGCCTTGGTCTGTGACTCAAATCTCTCAAGGAAGACTTGTGCACACAGCCTTCTCACTCAGAGGTGGAGAGTGCAGAGCAGATGCTGAAGGAGAAGTAGGGATCAACAGGGGATGAAGAGAGCACAGAGTGACAGCAGCGGATTCTGGGGGGTGGGGGAAGGGGGAAACACTCACCTCTCCTGAGGTGGGGGTAGCTCCTCATACACAAGATGCTGATGAACTTTGACTCCATGGAGCCCGAGTCTTCGTCGGTTGAGCCACACAGCTCCTAACAACCACACAGCAAGAGAACGGAGTTAGAAAACAGTGCCAGCACAAGGACAGGCCATTCGCTCCATGCCAGTGTGTGCTGGACACAAGCCTTTGTCCTCCTCTGCACCATCTCCCTCTATCCTCCCACTCCTTTCACCCCCGTGTGTCCGACTGTCATCGTCAGGAGCACAACAGAATTAAAATTCAATGCCAGGCCATGTTTTCTCTCTTGGTCTCAGACCGAGCGCAGGTCTCATTTCAGAGCAACGCAGGAAGCTGTGTGTGGGGGGTTAGTTCACAGATCAACTTCCTAGAATCAACTACAATGTGGAAACAAGCC
>NC_057723.1:6515728-6518391 GCF_004010195.1 Chiloscyllium plagiosum
GTCAAGTTGGAACAAAGGTTCTGTATCCGTGCTGTATAACTCTACGACTCTATCTGAGCCATGAGATCTTTGCACTCAGTTGAGGGAAGACAAGGGCTGGTGACACCCCAAACTATGTTGCACTCCCTCGGTACCACAGCGCTAACCTCAGCAATGAAGCAACAAGCTTCTGAACAGAGTAAGCCAAAGGAGCCTACTCCTCCTCCTAAGTCTCGCTTATTCAGTTCCGAGTTGAATGGGTTTGTCTGTTGGGATAGAGGCCAGGATAAAGAATAAGACAAGTTCCAAGTCACACTAAACCTTTTAAAGAAATTCTTGCATTTATACAGTGCCTTTCACAACTGCAGGGTCCCCACCCCCAACCCCCTTCACCATCAATGAAATACTTACTCCTGCCTCCAATACTTCTGCTATTAGTGGACAAATACATTCAAAGACAATTAATTCCAGAATTACTCACCATTTTTGAAAACCCCCTCTGTGATTTGGATTATACCTGCATCGGGAGGTGGGTTTTTAATTTCTGTGGGTGCTGGGACAGTCTTGGAGACCCCTAGCCCACAGGGGCATTGTACACTAATGGCCCCACCAAGAGACAGGCACATTCCGGAGACGTTTGGAGCAGTCATGGAGGGAGGTAATGTGACCCAGTGCGTCAGGAAATGGGCGATGGCTGTCACTGTTAAATCAAAGTGTGGGTTTCATCTCTCTCCTGCCCCTTTGTCTTTGAGCGTTTCAACTGACTTTGACCCAATGGGTTGGTTACCTTTGCATCCTCCATGGCGCGGGCCAGATCTGCTTCCCCCTCCTCTCGGTTCCCCTTTCAGAAAAATACAAAACAACGTCGTTAGTGCAAGGAGACGTCAAGACCATTTCGACAATAATCACATGACTATAGCATGATAGGCAAAGATGATGAATAAGAGCATTATGAAAGGGATGGACACTGAGCCTTAAGGTGGCACGGTGGCTCAGTGGTTGGCACTGCTGCCTCACAGCGCCAGTAACCCGGGTTCAATCCCAGCCTCTGGTAACTGTCTGTGTGGAGTTTGCATGTTGTCCCCATGTCTGCGTGGGTTTCCTCCCACAATTTAAAGATGTGCAGGTTAGGGTGAATTGCCCATAGTGTTCAAGGATGTGTAGGTTAGACGCATTGATCAGGGGTAAATATTCTATATAGGGTAGGGGAATAGGTCTGGGTGGGCTTCTTTTTGGAAGGTCGGTGTGGATTTGTTGGG
This sequence comes from Chiloscyllium plagiosum, assembly GCF_004010195.1. Lineage (NCBI taxonomy): Eukaryota > Metazoa > Chordata > Chondrichthyes > Orectolobiformes > Hemiscylliidae > Chiloscyllium > Chiloscyllium plagiosum. The sequence continues at coordinate 6,516,967 of NC_057723.1, forward strand.
CCGAAAGGCTTGGGTCCACACTGTCAGTGTTCTATGAAAAGGCCCTTGGTCAATTCCTTTGAAAAGAGATGGTAAGAAAGAGGTTGGTTTTAGAAGTTGGTTTTAGAGAGTGACTCATAATAGGAAAGAGATGGAGATGGTCATTGAGGGGGGATTCCAGAGCTCAGGGCAATGTCGGACTGATCTCTAGCCATTAGACACTAAGGGTTTCATTGAGAATAGGTTCAATACAAGACTTGCCTCTGGGCTGAAATAACTCCACTATCCCATTACCAAGTTACTCATGCATTAGACATGATACTGACCCAACTAGCTCAGAGCCAGAGTAAACAGAATCCCTGACATACCCACACGACCGCCTAACAGTGATAGTGCTTATTTTTCCACAACACCCATGTCGTGTGTGCAGGTGTAGGACACAGTGAAGAACAATGAGTGTGTAAATCTTTATTTCTATTCCACCACCAGGAAGAAAGGAAACATCCGAGTGTCCAGTGACGAGCAGCGCCCTTCACATCAAAGGGCAAGTCATTCCTGTTTCTATCTGTCAGCCAGCGCTCCCTGACTGGACTAGGTTAACAGCCCCAATCAGGGAACTCACATTCTATGAGGTCCACCTGGTTGAACTTGTTCTGTTCTCTACAGCTACCTCCTAACCACAAACCCAGCAGGCTCTTATTGACTCTTTTGAAATAACTCAAATAAACCAACTGAACCAAACAGAACCAAGTTAACAAGTGACACCCCCCCCCCCCCCCAAAGGGACAATGGCTCGAAGGATTACAATCTCAAAAGCAGCATTGCGTCAAAAAGAAAGCTGACGGAGTTAGAGTTTACAGAATGTGATTGGATGGGAGACGATTCACTTCAGTGAAAAACTTCAAATGAGCTGGGGACACCTCAAGCTACCTCTCCAAGGGCAACTGGGCTCAGATCTTTTCACCACAGAGAGCAGCGGGAGCTGGACGGAAGTTCAGACGGAGCGCAAAGCCGGTCGGGAAGGTAAGTGATTGCTATTAGAGTGGGTGTGTTCTAAACCCCAGGTCCTACAAAGTAGGGTCTCCCTCCCTCCCTCCTCCTCTAACCTTAATTAAGAGTCCACAGACGTGCCACAAAAAGAGGGTCTAAGGAAGTTTAGATCGAAGAGTGAGGCTTCATCTCAGGAGTCTTTGACAAGGAGGTTGAGTGAAGTGATTACGCCACAGTTGAAGAGGGTGAAATCATGACTGCCCAGCTGGTTCAGTGCGCTACGTGCTTGATGTGGGAGGTCAACGACTATGGTGTGTCTGGCTCGTATATGTGTGGAAAGTGTGTGCACATTCAGCAATTGACCGAGCATATTGCAGCATTGGCGAAAGAACTCGAAGACCTTAGGCTCATCCGAGAAAACGAGATCTTTCTGGACAAGACCTTCAGCGAGGTTAT
>NC_057723.1:6522124-6533902 GCF_004010195.1 Chiloscyllium plagiosum
TCTCTGGATTCATTTAAGGAAGAGTTGGATAGAGCTCTCAAAGATAGTGGAATCGAGGGTTATGGAGATAAGGCAGGAACAGGATACTGATTAGGAATGATCAGCCATGATTATATTGAATGGTGGTGCAGGCTCGAAGGGCAGAATGGCCTACTCCTGCACCTATTGTCTATTGTCTATTGTCAGATAGAAACATAGAAGATAGGAGCAGGAGGTGGCCATTCGGCCCTTTGAGCCTGTTCTGCCATTCATCACGGTCACGGCCGATTGTCCAACTCAACAGCCTAATCCTGCTTTCTCTCCGTAACCTGCGATTCCCGTTTGTCCCAACTGCTATATCAAGCCGCCTCCTGAATACATTCAATGTTTTGGCATCAACCCCTTCCTGTGGTCACGAATTCCACAGGCTCACCACTCTCTGGGTGAAGACATGTCTCCTCATCTCCATCCTAAATGGTCTACCCTGAATCCTCACTGTGATCTCTGATTCTGGACACACCCACCATCAGGAACATCCTCCCTGCATCTACCTTGTCCAGTCCCGTTAGAACTTTATAAGCGTCTGTAAGGTCCCCTTCCTCATTTGTGTGAACTCCAGTGAACTCCCCGGGAACAGCCTGATCGACCTTCACTAAAACCAGAGAGGTCGTTGCTACAGCAACCTCCTCGAGCACATTGATCATACGTAGAGATCCTCCGATCTGCCTACTCCATCTCCGCACAGAATGTCCTTTGACTCGGAGCATGGGAAAACAGTCCCTTTAGCCCGAGGAACTGTATCTAACTCCTTCCTGAAAACATTCAATGTTTTGGCCTCAACCACTTCCTGTTGCAGAGAATCCCACAGGCTCCCCACTCCCTGGGTGAAGACATGTCTCCTCAGCTCAGCCCTGAATGGCCTACCCTGCATCCTTACACTGTGACCCCTCTGGCTATGGACTTCCTGATCATTGGGAACATCCTTTTATCCTTCAGGAGGCTGCTCTAGGTGTTAAACTGGGTTGCAGTTTGAGACACTTTTTCACAGCTGGGAGGATGACACAGTATTTCAGTGGTTAGCACTGCTGCCTCACGGCACCAGGGACCTGGGTTCAATTCCACCCTCGGGTGACTGTCTGTGTGGAGTTTGCACATTCTCCCCGCGTCTGCGTGGGTTTCCACGGGTGTTCTGGTTTCCTCCCACAATCCAAAGATGTGCAGGTCAGGTGAATTGGCCATTCTAAATTGCCCAGAGTGTCCAGGGATGTGTAGGTTAGGTGCATTAGTCAGGAGGAACTGTAGAGAAATGGGTCTGGGTGGGTTACTCTTCAGAGGGTCAGTGTGGACTTGTTAGGCCAAAGGGCCTGTTTCCATTCTGTACGGATTCTAAATAAACTGATGCTAGGTCAGATTGTTCATTTAAAATCTGAGTTGAGTCAGGGTGAGCAATGTATTGGCCTGTTACTGAGTGTCACGGTTTGATTAAGACTTGGTGGATTAACAAAGGCGGTCTTCCAGGACCCTGCTAGATCCGGAATACTGCAAAATGATGCCAACTTCCATGGTGGAATAGCTCCATGCTGACTATTTGCTGCCTGGCACCAGACCTGAACTGGGAGGGATGGGAGGGGTTGCTATTTAAGCGCAGGTGCAGAGAGGAGCCAAAGCCCCCTGAACAGTAACAGAGCATGAAGGCAATCACACAGGTTAACACACATCTCTCTTCATCTCCACAATGATGCAGGGTGATGCCTAAGATGTTACATTCCAGGTGTACGGAGCTCTGCTGAGATCCCTCCAGAATTCAACTCCAGGCACCAGACCCCAGGAAGGGTAAGTGCTGTTGGAAGGAGTAAGCCGAGATGCCTCAGAATGAAACTGGGGGCGACATAAAGGTGCAATGCAGCAAGGTTTTATCGACCAGGCCCAGATTTCCCTCATTATAAATGATTCAGTGATGATCGAACATAGGCAGTTACACTGTCCTCGTCATCTCCACAAGATCCACAGACTGGATTCTGGCAAGACTTTAGTTTGTGATTTAGGAATGTGGTTAATAATGTGATAATAAACAGGCTAGCATGGCTCTGACCTTAACCCAGGACACAAGGGAGACTTCCCCTCTCCCGTTCAAAAACAGCACCGTAGCAGCATGAACAGGTAGAGCATCGGGTTCAGGATCTCGTTGGAAAGACAGTCCCCAGTTTCATTCTGAGGCATCTCGGCTTACTCCGAAACACCCGGAGTACATGGTTCACCCTCCGCCAGGATCACTCCCTCAGTACTGGACCTCCCACAGTCCAGCACTCCCTCAGTACTGACACTCTGACAGTGCAGCACTCCCTCAGTACTGAACCTCCCACAGTCCAGCACTCCCTCAGTACTGACACTCTGACAGTGCGCCACTCCCGCAGTACTGAACCTCCAACAGTGCAGCACTCCCTTAGCAATGACCCTCCAACAGTGCAGCACTCCCTTAGCAATGACCCTCCAACAGTGCAGCACTCCCTCAGCACTGACCCTCCAACAGTCCAGCACTCCCTCAGCACTGACACTCTGACAGTGCGCCACTCCCGCAGTACTGAACCTCCAACAGTGCAGCACTCCCTTAGCAATGACCCTCCAACAGTGCAGCACTCCCTTAGCAATGACCCTCCAACAGTGCAGCACTCCCTCAGTACTGACCCTCCAACAGTGCAGCACTCGCTCAGTACTGACCCTCCAACAGTGCTGCACTCCCTCAGTACTGACCCTCCGACAGTGCAGCACTCCCTCAGTACAGGCTCTCTGACAGTGCGGCACTCCCTCAGCACTGACCCTCTGACAGTGCAGCACTCCCTCAGTACTGACCCTCTGACAGTGCAGACCTCCCTCAGTACTGTCCCTCTGACAGTGCAGCAATCCCTCAGTCCTGACTCTCCGACAATGCAGCACTCCCTCAGTACTGACCCTCTGACAGTGCAGCACTCCCTCAGTATTGACCCTCTGACAGTGCGACAATCCCTCAGCACTGACCCTCCGACAGTGCGGCACACCCTCAGCACTGACCCTCCGACAGTGCGGCACACCCTCAGCACTGACCCTCAGACAGTGCGGCACTCCCTCAGCATTGACCCTCCGACAGTGCAGCTCTCCCTCAACACTGACCCTCTGACAGTGCAGCACTCCCTTAGCACTGACTCAGTACTGACCCTCTGACAGTGTGCCACTCCCTCAGTACTGACCCTCCGACAGTGTGGCATTCCCTCAGTACTGACATTCTGATAGTGCAGTACTCCCTCAGCACTGACCCTCCGACAGTGCAGCACTCCCTCAGCACTGACCCTAAGACAGTGCAGCACACCCTCAGCACTGACCCTCTGACAGTGCAGCACTCCCTCAGTACTAAACCTCTGACAGCGCAGTACTCCTTCAGCACTGACCCTCTGACAGTGTAGCACTTCCTTGGTACAGACCCTCTGATAGTGCAGCATTCCCTCAGCACTGACCCTCCGACAGTGCAGCACTCCGTTAGCACTGACCCTAAGACAGTGCAGCACACCCTCAGCACTGACCCTCCGACAGTGCAGCACTTCCTTGGTACAGACCCTCTGACAGTGCAGTACTCCTTCAGCACTGACCCTCTGACAGTGCAGTACTCCTTCAGCACTGACCCTCTGACAGTGCAGCACTCCGTCAGTACTGACCCTCTGACAGTGCAGCACTCTCTCAGTACTGATACTCTGACAGTGCGGCACTCCCTCAGCACTGACCCTCCGACAGTGCAGCACTTCTTTGGTACAGACCCTCTGACGGTGCGGCACTCCCTCAGCATTGTCCCTCCGACAGTGCAGCAGTCCCTCAGCACTGACCTTTTGACAGTGCAGCACTCCCTCAGTACTGACCCTCTGACAGTGCGGCACTACCTCAGTATTAACCCTCTGACATTGTGTCAATCCCTCAGTACTGACACTCTGACATTGCAGCACTCCCTCAGCACTGACCCTCCGACAGTGCAACACACCCTCAGCAATGACCCTCCGACAGTGCAGCACTCCCTCAGCACTGACCCTCCGACAGTGCAGCACTCCCTCAGCACTGCCCCTCCGACAGTGCGGCGCTCCTTCAGTACTGACCCTCTGACAGTGCAGCACTGACCCTCCGACAGTGCAGCACTCCCTCAGTACTGACCCTCTGACAGTGCAGCACTCCCTCAGCACTGACTCGGTACTGACCCTCTGACAGTGTGCCACTCCCTCAGTACTGACCCTCCGACAGTGTGGCATTCCCTCAGTACTGACCTTTTGACAGTGCAGCACTCCCTCAGTACTGACATCCTGATAGTGCAGCACTCCCTCAGCACTGACCCTCCGACAGTGCAGCACTCCCTCAGTACTGACCCTCCGACAGTGCAGCACTCCCTCAGCACTGACCCTCCGACAGTGCAGCACTCCCTCAGTACTGACCCTCTGACAGTGCAGCACTCCCTCAGCACTGACCCTCTGACAGTGCGGCACTACCTCAGTATTAACCCTCTGACATTGTGTCACTCCCTCAGTACTGACCCTCTAACAGTGCAGCCCTCCCTCAGTATTGACCCTCTGACAGTGCAGTACTCCCTCAGCACTGACCCTCTGACAGTGCAGCCCTCCCTCAGTACTGACCCTCGGACAGTGCGGCACTCCCTCAGTACTGACTCTCTGACAGTGCAGCACTCCCTCAGTACTGACCCTCCGCTAGTGTGGCACTCCCTCACTACTTACCCTCCGCCAGTGTGGCACTCCCTCACTACTGACCCTCTGACAGTGTGGCACTCCCTGAGTACTGGTTGAAACTTTATTGCTGGAACAGCACAGCAGGTCAGGCAGCATCCAGGGAACAGGAGATTCGACGTTTCGGGCACAGGCCCTTCTTCAGGAATTCCTGAAGAAGTGCCTGTGCCCGAAACGTCGAATCTCCTGTTCCCTGGATGCTGCCTGACCTGCTGTGCTGTTCCAGCAATAAAGTTTCAACTTTGATCTCCAGCATCTGCAGACCTCACTTACTCCCTGAGTACTGACCCTCCAACAGTGCAGCACTCCCTCAGTACTGACCCTATGACAGTGCAGCACTCCCTCAGTAGTGACCCTCTGACAATGCAGCGCTGCCTCAGTACTGGCCCTCTGACAGTGCAGCACTCCCTCAGTACTGACCCTCGGACAGTGAGGCACTCCCTCAGTACTGATCCTCCGACAGGGTGGCAATCCCTCAGTCCTGACCCTCCGACAGTGCGGCACTCCCTCGGTACTGACCCTCCGACCGTGCAGCACTCCCTCAGTACTGACACTGACAGTGCGGCACTCCCTCAGTACTGACCCCCTGACAGTGCATCACACCCTCAGCACTGACCCTCTGACAGTGCGGCACTCCCTGAGTACTGACCCTTCAACAGTGCAGCACTCCCACAGTACTGACCCTCTGACAGTGCGGCAATCCCTCAGTACTGACCCTCTGACAGTGCAGCACTCCCTGAGTACTGACCCTCTGACAGGGCGGCACTCCCTCGGTACTGACCGTCTACCGTGCAGCACTCCCTGAGTACTGACCCTCTGACAGGGCGGCACTCCCTCGGTACTGACCCTCCGACCGTGCAGCACTCCCTGAGTACTGACTCTCTGACAGTGCAGCACTCCCTCAGCACTGACACTGACAGTGCAGCACTCCCTCAGTACTGCAGTGGGACTTGAGCCCAGGACCTAGTAGGTCAGAAACAGTCACTGAGCCACAACTGCTCAAGGTGATTACAAAAGTGTAAAAGGGGCAGAAATTGTTTCATCTGTGAAAGCGAGTCCAGGTGAGGCTTCGATTCTCCAATGAATGCTGTGCTACCTCGGGATGAGCAAATGATTCTTCACATAAACCTCACCCCCTGCCTCACCAAAAACCATCAAGGTCACAGGTCAAATTAAATTTCCAAATCAAAGCTTGATCCATATTGATATTGATATGAATGTTAAGAGCTAAGGAACCGAGCCAGCTAAATCGAGTAGAGTCCATGAATCTAATTGAACAGCAGAGCTGGTTTGAGGGGCTGATTAGCCTCCTCCCTTCACAAGGCTCCTTCGGAGGAATTAGCTCCCGTGAGGACAGGAGAGAAACGGAGTTTGAGGCATTTTTAGCAAGAAACTTTGAAGAGAACTGAGACACCTTTTAGTTCTAACGTTAGATGGTTTGAGTGTCTCTGGTTTGATACAATTGAATGCGGTTGAGTTGAACATCATTCAATTCCATTCACAACAAAGGACCAGGTTGTGAAACCTTAAAGGGGTCTGAAACGATTTACAAGGATGTTGCTGGGTTTGGAGGGTTTGAGCTATAGGGAGAGACTGAATAGGCTGGGGCTGTTTTCCCTGGAGTGTTAGAGGCTGAGGGGTGACCTTATAGAGGTTTACAAAATCATGAGGGGCATGGATAGGGTGAATAGTCAAAGTCTTTTTCTCAGGGTAGGGGAATCCAAAACTAGTGTGGGTAGGGTCAAGGGGAGAGATTTAAAAGGAACCTGAGGGGTAACTTTTTCACACAGTGGGTGGTACGTGTATGGAATGAGCTGCCAGAGGAAATGATGGAGGCCGGTACAATTACAACATTTAGAACATAGAACATAGAACAGTACAGCACAGAATAGGCCCTTCAGCCCACGATGTTGTGCCGACCATTGATCCTCATGTAAGGTAAACCTAATGTACGAACCCTCAAATTTCTGTGACCATATGCGTGTCCAGCAGTCTCTTAAATATCCCCAATGACCTCGCTTCCACAACTGCTGCTCGCAATGCATTCCATGCTCTCACAACTCTCTGTGTAAGGAACCCGCCTCTGACATCCCCTCTATACTTTCCGCCAAACAGCTTAAAACTATGATCCCTCGTGTTAGTCATTTCTGCCCTGGGAAATAGTCTCTGGCTATCGACTCTATCTATGCCTCTCACTATCTTGTACACCTCAATTAGGTCCCCTCTCTCCCTTTTTTCCAATGAAAAAAGTCAGAGCTCAGTCAAACTCTCTTCATAAGATAAGCCCTCCATTCCAGCAGCATCTTTGTAAACCTCGTCTGAACCCTCTCCAAAGTATCCACATCTTTCCTATAAAAGGCATCTGGATGGGTACATGAATATGAAGGGTTTAGAGGGATCTGGGCCAAGTGCTGACAAATAGGACTAGATTAGATTAGGATATCTGGTCAGCATGGACGAGTTGAACCGAAGGGTCTGTTTCTCTATGACTCTATGCACTGGGCTCCCCTAGGCCAGCCTCTCCGATATAAAAATAATTTTCTGTGATATCAAGCCTTACATGACTTCAGCACATTCCAAACTCTTTTGTTTTCATTTCATTCGACAATGCGTGCAGTCTCAGAATTATTCCAGAAATAAAACATATTTAAGAAAAATAATACTTGACTTTTGTTTGAAAAGGCCCTCAGAGGTCCTGCTCCAGTAGTGTCTAAAACATTTCAATTTCTGTTTCCTAAACTCCAGGACAATCCGAGAGAGTTGGGGAACTCTGTACCATCCAGGCTCCCTGTAGCAGTGAGGCTCCCAGGTACTCAGGCACTCCCCAGCTATAGGAAGGTTTTGAGAGAGTGCCAGCGACACCCAGTGGCCACATCCTGAGCCTGCAGCTCACAGAATTTACTGTCAGGAATTACAGGAAGGATATTATTAAACTGGAGAGGATTCAGAAAAAGATTTACCAGGGTGTTACCAGGTATGGATGGTTTGAGTTATAAGGAGAGGTTGGAGGGGCTGGAACTATTTTAACTGGAGCACAGGAGGCTGAGGGGTGACCTTATAGAGGTTTATTAAATTCTGAGAGGTATAGATAGGGAAAGACACCTGCTATTTTCCCTAAGGGTGGGGGATTTCAAGACCAGGCGACTTATTCTTAAGGCCAGAGGGGAAACATTTGAAAAAGATCTGAGGGGCAATTTTGCTTTTGACGCACAGAGTGGTTTGGGTAGGGAATGAACTTCCTGAGGAAGTGGTGGATGTGGACACCGTTACAACATTTAAAAAAAACATTTGGATCAGTTAGTGTCATAGAATCATAGAGATGTACAGCACAAAAACAGACCCTTTGGTATAACCCGTCTATGACGACCAGATATCTTAAATTTACCTTGTCCCGTTTGCCAGCAATTGGCCCAGATGCCTTTTAAATGGTGAAATTGCATCAACCTCCATCACTTCCTCTGGACCAGTCCTGAAGAATAGTTACACCCAAAATGTGAACTTCTCCACCCCCTGATGCTGCCTGGCTTGCTGTGTTCTTCCAGCCTCCTGCTTGTCTACCTTGGATTCCAGCATCTGCAGCTTTTTGACTCCATCATTCCCTCTGGCAGCTCATTCCACACACAAACCACTCTCTGAGTGAAACAGTTGCCCCTTAGGTCTCTTCCTTATCTTTCCCCTCTCACCCTAAACCTATGCCCTCTAGTTCTGGGCTCCCCACCCCAGGGAAGAGACCTTGTCTATATATCCTATCCATGCCCCTCATGATTTTATAAACCTCTATAAGCTCACCCCTCAGCCTCCGACACTGCAGGGAAAACAGCCCCAGCCTGTTCAGCCTCTCCCTCTCACTCAACCCCTCCAACCCTGGTAGTGTCCTTGTAAATCTTTTCTGAACCCTTTCAAGTTTCACATCATCTTCCCAATAGGAAGGAGACCACAATTGCACGCAATATTCCAACAGTGGCCTAACCAATGTCCTGTACAGCCGCAACATGACCTCCCAATTCCTGTACTCAATACTCTGACCAATAATGACAAGCGTACCAAACACCTCCTTCACTACCTTTCTCAGATCTCCTCTAAACTACTTGATCCTCACCTTTAACCTATGCCCTCTGGTCTCAGACACATACCTATGACTCTGGAAATCACAGAATCATAGAATCTTTACAATCTGTCAAGGAAAGGCCGCCAGCATTCTCAAAGACCCATCCCACCCTGGCAATATTTTTCTACAACCTCTACCATCGGGGAGAAGGTACAGAAGCCGGAACACACGCACCAGCCGGTTTCAAAACAGTTTCTGCCCAACTGTTGTTAGAATACTGAATGGACTCACAAACTCTTAACATTCGCCTGTACCTGTGTTTTTGTTTTGCCGCTGTTTACATATTATTTACTATCTATGCTACTTAACTCTGTGATCTGCCTGTATTGCTTGCAAAACAAAGCTTTTCACTGTGCCTCGGTACACGTGACAATAAATTCAATTCAATGCAACATGGGAGAAGGCCAATCGGCCCATCAAGTACGCACTGACCCTCCGAACAACACCCCACCCTTAAGGGAGCCGGCCAGGTAGATGAAGTGTTAAAGAAGGATTTAGAACACTTGTTTTTTTTTTGCCTGATGCATAGACCTTAAAAACAGGAAAGTTACAGTGAAGCTGTGTACAAAGTTGGTTAGGCCACAGCGAGAGTACTGCGTGTAGTTCTGGAACCTACATTATAGGAGGGATGTGATAGCACTGGACAGGGGACGGGGAGATTTACCAGAACGTTGTCTGGTCTAGGGATAGATTGGACAGGCTGGGGTTCCTTTCCTTACAAGCAGAAGAGACTGAGGTGGGGTTGGGGGGGTGTGGGTCACGATTAAGATGTTTACAATAACGAGGGACACAGGTGAACACAAAGAAACTTTTCTCTCTGGTGTCTGGATCAGTGACAGTTGCATCGGGGGTCATAGGGTATAGACTTAAGGTCAGGGGCAGGAAGTTTAAAGGGAATGAGAGGGAAAGCTTTTGCACGCAGAGGGTGGTGGGAATTTGCCTGTTAGGGGGGGGGGGGGGGGGGGGGGGGGGAGGCAGAAATCCACATCACATTGAAGAAGGATTTTGATGTACACTTGTGAGGCCAGAGTCTGTGGCACGGTGGCTCAGTGGTTAGCACTGCTGCCTCAGAGTGCGAGAGACCTGGGTTCGATTCCGGCCTCAGGCAACTGTCTGTGTGGAGTTTGCACATTTTCCCCGTGTCTGTGTGGGTTTCCTCCGGGTGCTCCGGTTTCCTCCCACAGTCCAAAGATGTGTAGCTTAGGATGGATTGGCCATGCTAGAATGTTCAGGTTAGGTGCATTAGTCAGGGGTAAATATAGGGTAGGGGAATACGTCTGGGTGGGCTACTCTGCGGAGGGTCAGTGTGGCCTTGTTGGGCCGAAGAGCCTGTCTCCACACTGTAGGGAATCTATGATGTGAAAGCACACAAGGCTATTGGCCAACTGCTGGGAAATGGGATGAGAATAGTTAGATGGCTGTTTCTTACCAATGCAGACTCAATGGGCCAAATGGCCTTCTTTCCCACACTGTGGACTTCCACGACTCTAATGTAATTCTAATCCCATTGGTGTAAAGATTGTTTCGAGAGCATTCCAGGAGTTTGTACCTGAATCAGTGAAATCAGGAGTCTCTTAAAGTGGCCAGACGTATCCAAGCTTACGTCATCCTCTAAACTCTTGTGGTAGGCTGTGGAGAAAAGGCAGATGAGGTTACCACAACAACACAAGTTATCAGTAATGGGATCGTTGTTGCACTATCAGCCCTGGGTTAAAAGGTGACAGGCTCCCCTCCCCGAGGGTCGAATCCAGGCCAGAGGCCCACCCTGTGCAGTGCTGACCCTGGTCAACAAACCCTGGTCTGAGCCTCAGGGCAGTTGCAAATTATTTAATAGCCCCAGAGAGAAGGAAGCAATAAAATAACCAGTCAGTCATATTTAGTGACGAATACACTGGGTCGTACTGGATCGTACTGGGTCATATTGGGTTGTACAACATCATACTGGGCTGTATTGGGTCATACTGGGTTGTACTAGGTCGTACTGTGTTGTTCTGGGTCATACTGGGTTGTACTGGGTCGTACCGGGTTGTTCTGGGTCATATTGGGTTGTACTGGGTCATACTGGGTTGTACTGGGTCGTACTGTGTTGTTCTGGGTCATACTGGTCCTCCATTTGTAATTACACAAGATGAGTTGGGGCCCTGTGTCCCATTTGCCCGTTTGATTGGCTTTTCCCAGCCAGGGGCGGGACTCGGGGGGAGGAGGGGGGATGTTATTGGAACCATGATGTGTCCCTCAGCAGGTATGACAGAAACAGATTCACACCCTCCTTTCTCCCTCCCTCCCCCCATCATTACTTCATCGTTTTCTGTAGGTCCCTCAACAGCTTAGGCACTGGGGAGCCACAAATTGGACAAATCCTGTGCTTACATTAGTTTTACAGGAACCTGTCTTTCCTGGAACAGGTCACAGATTGAAAGGGAGGGCGATACCAACTGCTAGTCTGAGACCAACAATCCAGAACCTCAGTCTAACGCTCTGGGACATGTCTCCCACACGGCAGAGGGTTACATTAGAAATCAATTCAAATCCGAAATTAGCAGTGAAATGGTGAGCATGCAACCACTGCCAACTGTTGGAAAATCCTGTCAGGTTCACTGACGTCCTTCCAGGAAGGGAATCTGCTGTCTTTTCCCGGTCTGGCCTAAACGTGACTCCAGACTCACCGCAATGTGACTGACTCTTAACTGGCCCCTGAAATGCCCCTAGAAAGCTTTTCAATTCAAGAACAGTAATGATGGGCAACAAATGGTGGCCTAGCCAGTGACACCCACACACTGTGAAAAAAATTAAAATAATTAAAATCTGTAAGGCACAGATCAGGAGTGTGATGGAGGACTCCCCACGTACCCAGGATGGGGGCAGCTCCAACAACACTCCAGAGACTCAACATTGTCTAGGACAAACCACTTGATTAGCACCACATCCAAAAACATCCCA
>NC_057723.1:6534402-6539649 GCF_004010195.1 Chiloscyllium plagiosum
GAACCAATGATTCAGTTCACTGGGTGTTCATGACGGCATTATCAGACAGGATGTGACACTGCGGCACATAAAGGAGTGTTAAGGCAGATGGCAAGGGGGTAGGGTCCAAGGGGTACCTTTAATAAGGAGATAGAGCAGCAGGGAGGTTTAGGGAGAAGTTCCAAACCTTCAGGACACAATACACAAAGGCTTGGCTATCAATTCTGGAATTTTTTTTTAGATTACATTACAGTGTGGAAACAGGCCTTCGGCCCAACAAGTGCACACCGACCCGCCACCCACCCATACCCCTACATTTACCCCTTACCTACGGGCAATTTAGCATGGCCAATTCACCTGACCTGCACATCTTTGGACTGTGGGAGGAAACCGGAGCACCCGGAGGAAACCCACGCAGACACGGGGAGAATGTGCAAACTCCACATAGTCAGTTGCCTGAGGCGGGAATTGAACCCGGGTCTCTGGCGCTGTGAGGCAGCAGTGCTAACCACTGTGCCACCGTGCCGCCCACTAAGCTTAATTAAACTTGTGGGGGAGGGGATGGATGGGAGAGACACGAGATGGCCAGGATTAGAGGAGTGCAGAGGTGGATGAAGGTAGTAGTATTGGAGTGGATAAAGTGTGGTGCTGGAAAAAGCACAGCAGGTCAGGCAGCATCTGAGGAATGAGAGAGTCGACGTTTCAGGCTTAACCCTTCATCGGGAGGCTATTGCAGAGTCAGGGAGGTACAAGGCTGTAGAATGGTTGGAACATGTGGATGAGGCTTTTGAAATCGAGGTGCTGGCTGGACTGAGAGCTCACGTAGGCCACTCGCTGTTGACTCTCTTCAAGAAAAAGCAACCACACACTTCCTTCAGCTTGCTTCACAGCACATGCTCCTGACACCCCTTGGCCAGGGGAAAGGCGAGCTGGTGTCAAACACGCTGCTCGATGCATTTCGCATTTAAAAAAGGTGTGAATTCCTGATTACTTCCTCCGATTTAATAAAAGCAAATTCCCCCAAAGTGATGTGAAATGCCAGAGACGAGATGAAAAGCAATCAGCTTTTAGATGGTGCGAGCTGGAATGTGTCGTCTGGAAGGCTGTTGGAAGCAGATCAGTTGGAACTTTCAAAAGGGAACCAGATAAACACTGAAGGGGAAGCACTGAAAGGCTGAAGGGGAAGGATCTGGACTAATTGGTCTGGTCATTTGAAGAGCCAGTGTAAACACAGTGGGGTGAATGATCCATATCTGTGCTATACCTCTCCTACACATCCACAGAATGGATCTTTCCTCAAGATACATTTTGAACATTAGGATCCAGACTGAGCGTTCACTGCAGTAAAGATCTGATTTATATTGCTAACTAAGTTCTCTTCTCGACATGGAGGGGATTTACCAGGATGTTTCTGGGACTGGAGAGTTTGAGTTATAAGGAGAGGCTGGAACTTTTTCCACTGGAGTGTATGAGGCTCAAGGATGACCTTATAGAGGTTTACAAAATTATGAGGGACATGGATAAGGCGCATAGTAAAGGTCTTTTCCTTAAGGTGAGAGGAGAAAGTTCTAAAAGGGACCTGAGGGGCAATATTTTCACACAGACAGCGGTTTTATGTGGAATGAGCTGCCAGAGGAAGTGGTGGATGCAGGTACAGTTACAACATTTTAAAAAATGATTTGAGCATGTACATGGATAGGAAAGGGATATTTAAGAGATATGGGCCAATCAGAAGCAAGTGGGACTAATTTAGTTTGGGAAACCAAACTGGCATGGATGAATTGGACCGAAGGATCTGTTCCCTTGCTGTATGGCCCTATGGCTCTACATGTGAAGAGCAAAAGAAACAAATGATTGAAAGGGTCAAATATTTCTTATTTGCTTTCGTTGGCAGGAAGTCGCTTATTTTCTGAAATCAGATCGCTTCTGCAATTGCTGAACGATAACTGTTTCATACTTAACCAGATCTCGAGAACTGGAAATCCCCAACAACACTGACCTGCTGCATCATTCCATTTCCTTTTATGGTTACAGCGATTAATGTTTTGACAGGGAACCGTGCATTGTTCATTGAAAGTAGTGTTCCAGCCCTGATGAATGTTACTGGGCGGGGTGAGGGGGGGGGGAGGTGGTGAAGGGTTTGTGTCTGATGGGGAGAAGTTCGGGGTTTTGGTCCGAAAGGGAAAGATGGTTCTTTAACCCCTGAAGTACTTCCTGGGGCAATTAGTCAGCAAACCACTCATCCCCTCGCTCAACCAATACAATGTTACCAGCAACTGAGCAGGAGTAGGCCATTCAGCCCCTTGCGTGTGCTGTGCTATCTACAATAGGATCTTGTAGATAATTACTGATCGCCCTGTTATGACACACCCCTGGAGCAGATGGGACTTGAACCCGGCCTCTACGCTCAGAGGTAGAGACTTACCACTGTGCCACAAAAGGCCTCTGCGCTGATTTTACGCAACCACGTGGGAGCAAGTCATTCGGTCCATCGAGTCCACACAGACCCTCCAAAGAGCGTCCCACCCAGACCCACTCCACCCCCTACTCTATCACCCTGCATTTCCCATGGCCAACCCACCCTGACCTGCACATCTTTGGAGGAGACCGGAGCACCCAGAGGAAACCCGCGCAGACATGGGGAGAATGTGCAAACTCCACAGAGAGAGTCACCCGAGGCTGGAATCGATCCCGGGTCCCACGCGCGGTGAGGCAGCAGTGCTTAACCACTGAGCCAGCCTAAACTGTAACCTTACATCTGCA
Organism: Chiloscyllium plagiosum; assembly: GCF_004010195.1. Taxonomy (NCBI): domain Eukaryota; kingdom Metazoa; phylum Chordata; class Chondrichthyes; order Orectolobiformes; family Hemiscylliidae; genus Chiloscyllium; species Chiloscyllium plagiosum. Next base: position 6,537,145 of record NC_057723.1, read on the forward strand.
TTCCCACCTTTAACTCCTCTGTTTAAGGAGAATCCACCTAACACTTCCTTAAAAATATTCAAGGACTGTGCTTGCAGCACCTTGTCAAGGAGACAGTTTCAAAAGCTCACACGCCTCTGAGAGAAACAACACGGTGGCACAGTGGTTAGCACTGCTGCCTCACAGCGCCAGAGACCCGGGTTCAATTCCCGCCTCAGGCGACTGTCTGTGTGGAGTTTGCACATTCTCCCCGTGTCTGCGTGGGTTTCCTCCCACAATCCAGGTTAGGTGAATTGGCCATGCTAAATTGCCCGTAGCGTTGGGGGTGGGTTGCGGGTCGGTGTGGACTTGTTGGGCTGAAGGGCCTGTTTCCACACTGTAAGTAATCTAATCTCAAAAAAAATGGCTTCATCTCTGTGGCCAACCCTTAATGTTTAAAGTGACCTCTGAACTCTAGATTTGCCCATAAGCGGAAACTTGCCTTGCCAAGACCCCTCATAATCTTAGACTAATCTTAGAAACTCCAGTGGATACAAACCTAACCTGTTCAACCTTTCATCCTGTTGAACCCACCCATTCCAGGCATTAATCAACTATCACTTTCTCCGATGCTCCAATGCACTTACATCCTTCTTTATCTAAAGGAGACCAATCCTGTGCACAGCACTCCAGGTGTGCTCTCACCAAGGCGCTGTATCATTAAAGTGTAAGTGTCCTCCTATTGTATTCAATTCACCTTGCGATCAACAATACCTGTCTATTAACTTTTCCAATTGCCCGCTGTACCTACATAGGAATCTCTTGTAATTGAGCAGATTGCATAACAACAGCACCTTGCATTTTTATAGTGCCTTTAATGGAGCAAACATAACACCAAAGGCCTCCAGAGCAGCGTAATCAGAGCAGCATAATTGACACTCAGTTGAAGTCATTGGCTATGAGTGACCATACTTGGAGTTTTGAGGTGATTTATTCAAACACTTAAGATCTTGGAGGGGCCTGGATAGGTTGAATACCAGGAGGATATTGGAGTGGTTTACTTGTGTGAGGGGGTTTAATAATTAGGTCAGTGCTTTTTGGAACTATGATTTTAAGCCAGCATGTGTCAGACAACAGATAGCTACAGACCTCCTGGAGAATTAATGGAGGTTTGTTTATATTGTGGGGTTTTATAACAGAACAAAGACAAAAGTGCTATTAGCTTAGTAGAGGATAGGAAGATTGGGCTGTTAAAGATTGGTTATAACATTCTGATTCTAGTTCAAAAGAGACCTGACAGAAGCTAGATGCAAGATTATACTCCCCAAGAAAATAAACTATGTTCAGAGCAGTTAAGGCAATAAGTTACTACAGTGTACAGGTCTCAGTTTGCGAACATTTCCAGACTAGAAGTGTTTTGTTAGACGTCTGTGTTGATTATTCAAAGCTGAGAAAGTCTAAGATCTAAGTTGTGTAAGTCAAAAGAACAAAAGGCTTTACAGCTCACAGGATTGGAACAGAAAAGACGGAGTCAAGTTAAACCTACAGATTTGATATGGAAGGAAAAGGAATCGGGTTTTGATTAACTGCAAATTGAGGGTAGATGGGGAAGAGGTTTTGTTTTGCTCGGTGTTTGCAATCTTTAAAACTTTTTTTTGTGGGGTGTGAGTGTCGCTGGTTGGACCAGCATTCATTGCCATCCCTAATTGCCCCTTGAGAAGGTGGTGGTGAGCTGCCCTCTTGAACCGCTACACTCTACCTGCTGTGGGCTGACCACAATGCCATATAGAGTTATAGATAGCTTGGCTTGTTTTGTTCTAGGAGAAACTGAGGGCTGCAGATGCTGGAGATCAGAGCTGAAAATGTGTTGCTGGAAAAGCGCAGCAGGTCAGGCAGCATCCAAGGAACAGGAGAATCGACGTTTCGGGCATAAGCCCTTCTTCAGGAATGAGGAAAGTGTGTCCAGCAGCTAAGATACCTTTTATCTTAGCCTGCTGGACACACTTGCCTCATTCCTGAAGAAGGGCTTATGCCCGAAACGTCAATTCTCCTGTTGCTTGGATGCTGCCTGACCTGCTGCGCTTTTCCAGCAACACATTTTCATTCTTGAATGTCACCAAGGAATGACATCCATATATCATTATCATCTTCAATTTCTTGGATTTGCTTGCATTTTGGGGTTTTCCTTTTTGTTTCTGCACTGTATTGTTCTTGCTGTTTACACAAACAGAACTCTGCAGTTTTGGCAGGACAATCTTTGTGTTGGTGCTGACTTTTTCCCATCACATTGATGATATCAGGTTATTGCAGCTACCACACCCTCTTTGTGTTTCTCCTAATTCTATGCTGCCATGTTTTTACACCACAGTTTAACAAACTCCATAGAGTTGGAGGTTGTTTGTGGGTGAAAGTGAGGACTGCAGGTGCTGGAGATTAGAGTCGAGAGTGTGGTGCTGGAAAAGCACAGCAGGTCAGGCAGCATCCTAACTTCCTGCTCCTTGGATGCTGCCTGACCTGCTGTGCTTTTCCAGCACCACACTCTCGACT
>NC_057723.1:6540019-6550948 GCF_004010195.1 Chiloscyllium plagiosum
GATGTCGCGGAGGAAAAGGTGGGGGGTGGGGGCAGTGTAGTTGCGGAAGATGGATTGTTCCACATATCCTACGAAGGGGCAGGCATAGCTGGGGCCCATGCGGGTGCCCATGGCTACCTCCTTTGGTTTGGAGGAAGTGGGAGGATTGGAAAGAGAAGTTGTTCAGGGTGAGGACCAGTTCAGTCAGTCGAAGGAGGGTGTCAGTGGAAGGGTACTGGTTGGTACGGCGGGAAAGGAAGAAGCAGAGGGTTTTAAGTCCTTCGTGATGGGGGATGGATGGAGGTTGTTTTGTTCTAATTAACATTCTTTCATGTAATCAAGTTCTGTTTTGTTGTTAAAACTAAATCTGCAATTTGACATGTTCATGTTTCAGTGAGAGAGACCACCGCATTAAGTTAGGAATAAAATAAACAAAGTACGATCTATCAAACCAGATTTTGTTTTCGGCTCTGACTTGTCCAGTAGCAACATCAACTGGGATCATAGCTGGGATGGAAGGAAAGCTTGTTGCTAAACCTTCGTGGCTGGTGGGTAATGTCCTCAGAAACATTGCCCAGAAACCAACAGACCGAAGAACAGTCTGCCCCATGGCAGTAACATGACAAGGCCAACTTCAACTGAGTGAGATGAAGTCCTGCTTTTTAATGCTGTTGGCTATTCTGATTGGCTGATAGATGGCATTGTCTCACAGCGCCAGCACTGCATGGTGGGCACTGGCGGAACTGCAAACAGGGCCATGAGAAATGCTCCAGGGATCCAGAATAAGGTAGTTGGGGGTGAGTGGGTCGGGGATGGCAGGGATGACATTGGGAAGGGAGTGATTGGAACCTTGGAATGGGTGGGGAAGGGTGCGAGTAGATGAAGTGGTGGGATTTCGATGTGCGGTTAAGGTGGAAAGAAGGAGTGGGTTCTCTGGGGGAAGGGGAGCCCTTCTGTTGTATAACCCCTCCTCACTCTTTCAAAACATCTCCCACCTGCCTGCCCACACCAGCCACAGTAAGGTATGGGCCAGGTAATATTGGGGGCTTTAGACAAACTGATTTCAACCCCTACTCCCACCCACCCTCATACATTGTGGGGGGTGTGGGTGGGGGTCAGGAAGCTGCTGGGCTGGAAACCCGCACTGTTTTACATACCCCCTTCACCAAAAGCGGGAAGTGTGCGATCTAGCCCACAGTGTGACTGGACTGGAAACCAATGTAGGTCATTGAAAACGGGGACTGAGAGGAGATGAGGATATGACCTTGAGAAGATTTTGCAGTTGGTTGTGAAACCTTGCTCATGTAGTGATTGTTAATTGAATGTCCTGTCTGGTTCAGTTTGAGGGTGGGATGGGGAAGGAGATGCACAAGGCAGGAAGGAGGGAGTTTCACCTCAGACAAGAATCCCAAGGATATAGGGTTCCCTGACAATTGAAATTATGATAGATGATTGGCCGAGGCTCTCGGCCAGGGTTCCAGACCTACTCCGTGCCCATTGTAGTTTAGCCAATGCCAGGATGACAATGATGAGTCATGTCCAGGGATGTGCAGGCTATGTGGATTAACCATGGGAAATGTGGGGTTATGGAGATAGGGTGGGGATGTTCTTTGGAGGGTCAGTGCAGACTTGATGGGCTGAATGGCCTCTTTCTGCACTATGGGGATTCTATGATTCTAAGACGGAAGAGGAGAAGTAGAGTAATTTCCATCTTTCTCAACTAAGTGCCTTACAGTCCATGAAAAGCCATTTGATGTGCAGTCGCTATTGTAATGTTGGACCAATTTGCACTCAGCAAGCTCGCACAAACCACAATGGGATGGTGATCCTGATTGACCATTTTCCGTCATGTTTGGCTGAGGGTTGGACACCAGGGAGCACTCAAGATCACAGGGCTGTGACAGCGCCAAAGGAGGCCGTTTGGCCCATCACGCCCGCACTCTACAAGTGGAGCGTCTGTATCTTTCACCTCCACTTCAGGCAGCAGCTCATCCAGAGGATGGCCTACCTCTGATTGTGAAACACTCTTTCAGCACAGCACTGCAGTGTCAGCCTGAGCCTCTGGAGATTTGAACAGGGCGGGGGAGATAGAGAGAGAGAGAGAGAGAGAGAGAGACTCACTGGGTCACAACTGACACTATATAAAACATCCCTAAAACGTTTGGGGTTGAACTACCTTCAGGTGTGAGAAGTGTTCCCATTAACAGGATTCATGTTACCATGGGAACAAAAACTTACTGGACTCGAAAACCTAATTCTGATGTCATCAGATCAAAGCTTCATTTTTGAGAAATGAACTCTAGACTGGGAATGTTGCCCATGCCTAATTGCCCTGGAGATTGTGATGGTGAGTTGCCTTCTTGTGCTGTTGTAGTCTGTGTGATGTAGGAGTTCCCACAATGCTGTGAGAGATGGGCCGTGAGGGTCCTGGATTTTGATTTACCTATAATGGCCCTACGTGCCAAGATAATTACTTTGAAAACATCCTTTAATTCAATCAACTTGAACTACATAGTTCAGAATTGTCTCCATTTCACCTCTTGATCATGTTTATAAGGTATTGGTTCTGAAAGGAATAATGTTGGAGATTGCATTAAGTTTCCTTAGAGCAGAGGAGACTGAGGAGGAAGCTGCATGAGGGGCATAGACAGAGTGGACAGGAAGAAACCACACCCCTTGCTGGAGGGATCTATGATCAGGGACATAGATTTAAGGGAAGGGACAGGAGGATTAGAAAAGATGTGAGGAGAAACCTTCTTACCCAGAGGGTGGTGGGGGTCTGGAACTCACTCCTGTGAGGGCGTGGTGGGGAAGAGGTGTAGAGGCATAAACCCGCTTCACATTGAGGAAGGATTTCGATGTGCACTTGTGAGGCCAAGTGTTATGGGCCAAGTGCTGGGACATGGAATTAGAATAGTTAGAGGGTTGTTTGTGACTGGCATGAACCCATAAAATCATGAGGGGCGTGGGTAGGGTGAATAGTCAAGATCTTTTTTCAAGGGTAGGGGAATCCGAAACGAGAGGGCATGGATTTAAGGTGAGAGGGGAAAGATATAAAAGGGAACGAACGGGCAACTTTATCACACAGTGGGCGGTCCGTGTATGGAAGGAGCTGCCAGAGGAAGTGGTGGAGGTTGGTATAATTACAACATTTCAGAGGCATCTGGATGGCTACATGAATAGGAAGGGTTTAGAGGGATATGGGCCAAGTGCTGGCAAATGGGACTAGACTAATTTATGATATCTTGTCGGCATGGACAAGTTGGACTGAAGGGTCTGTTTCTGTGCTGTACCTCTCTATGACTCTACGAGAAAGACTAGACTTAAAATAGAAATTAAGAAATAACATTGTTTTAAAATTTCGCTCATGGGATGTAGGCATCACTGTCTCGGCCTGTATTTATTGCCTGTCCCCAATTACCCAGAGGGCAGTTAAAAGTCAAATGCCAGCCTTCAAAGATCCATTTGTCAGGGTCATAATCAATTGCATAAAACCCCAACCTACAAGCAAAAATCCGAAGCTGTACCTATTAATAATTGTAGATGCTTGAACAATACTTCCTGAAGCAGTATCTTTAGAAAAAGAAAGTACTGCAAAAATTGTAGTGGGAAAATTAGTTCAATTGTTTTTACATGATATGGATTACCCAAAGAGGTACCAAAGTTCAAATTCTATGTCCAAAATAGTCAAATGGATAATGAATAGTTTGGGAGTAGAACAATTTACATCTTTCATTTATCACCCACAATCTCAAGATGCATTGGACAGAAGACATCAAACCTTAAAGATTAGGAATAGAGCTTATGGTCAGGAATGTCGTAATGGTGGAATGAAGGAATTCTTTTATTATTACAATCAGGTATGTTTCAAACGAGTCCAAATGACATATAGACGGCAGGTGAGAGGAATGCTTAATGTGATAAAAAGAACCAAAGCTGACAGGTAACACTTCCAATTCAAGTTTCAGGGAGAAACTAAGCTAAGTGTGGGAGCTGACCGAAACAAAACCTGAAAAGTGCTCAACCACCAGGAAAACAGGAGCAGGTTCAAAAGTCTGAGGCCCAACCACCAAAGCCAACCGTCTTCCCCCAGCCCCAGGAAGGCCCTGGAACATGAGGAAGTTAAAGGAAATGTTGTAAAGGCTCCCACAAGGCTTCCTTCGAGTTTTCAATGCATAGGAGACCCTCATTCAGATGAAACTGACTCGGAGGATGCTCCTGAATGAAGGGACTCGATTCCCTTCAACAGGAAATACAGAAAAGGAACCAGAGAATGGAATTCTATTGAGCTGAAGGCCAAGAGTCACCTCCACCTCCTGGACATGCCTGCCATACGTGTGCCTCTAGGATTGGACTCATTAGTCACATGAGGACCTGCAGAACCCATCAGCTGTGACACAGATTTACCGAGGTGGCCAATCATACTCATTAGCTGTCTCTGCCAATAACAAAGAGGATGATGGGGGGGCAGGGGCTGAACGACACAGGGTGGGGGGTTGGGGGGTTCGCGAAGGGATGTTGCTTCCGAAAGGGTTTCCAAAGGGTTTTCAGTTTTGAGGTTGACCAGGCCCTTGGGATGGGGTGATGGGGGTGGGTTTACTTACAGGAGGTCTGATGTGTGTGAGGAACGCAGTTTTCCTGATGAAACGTCGATTTTCCTGCTCCTCGGATGCTGCCTGACCTGTTGTGCTTTTCCAGCAACACACTCTCAATACTGTCAGTGATGAATCAGGGCATCAGCTTAATAGCTACCCAAGCGGTTAGACTGGGTTTATGACCTTTCCTGGGTAACTATTACACTGACGTGACCTGAAACCGTCCGAATCTCCAAATTTAATAGTTTCATTCAAGGGGTTCCAGACATAGAGGAATCTTCAACTTCCCATCGAGTCAGCTTTATTGGGAATTCTGCAACTCCATTAACCCTATGCCATTGGAATAGCCGGGCCATTATCCATCGTACAGAAGCAAAATTCTGCAGGTGCTGGTGATCTGAATTAAAAACAGCAAGTGCTGGAGAAAACTCAGCAGGTTTGGCAACATCTACACAGAGAGAGAAAGAGATCACATTTCGAGTCAGGTAGGACTCGTCTTCAGAACAGTTCTGAAGTCACATTGGACACAAAACATTAACTCTGTTTCTCCCTCAACAGCTGCTACCATTATCTATCAAGACAGATCTCACTCTGTGATCTGAATTGCCAGTGGTACCATCAGCTGGGATCATAACTCAAGAGGATTTGAGAACAGGAGTCTCAAAATTGTAATCAGTTGTATAAACGGTCAGTTCGACACCATTTGGAATATTGTGTGCCCTGACTTTAGAAAAGATATTATTGTCATTGAAGGAGTGCAAAGAAAGTTCTCCAGACTTGTTTCCAGTACTCCATTATCGAGAGTATCAAAGAAAGAAGGTGATCTCATTGAAATCTACACAATACTTGAGGGGATATAGACAAGGTAGATGCAGATAATGTATGTACCCACTCGGAGAGTCTACACCCACAGGGCACAATTTCAAATTAAGGGAGAAGCCATTTAGAACTCTGATAATGAGAATTCTTTTTTTGTTCGAAAGAGTTGTGAATCTTTACAAAACTACCTTCCTACAGGACTGTCAAAGCCTAGTCATCGAGAGTGTTTAAAGTAGACATCAACTGATTGCTAAGTAACACTGTTATAAAAGAATATGGGGATACAGTGGGGGAACAAAAGCATTGAGGTGAATGAACAGCCATGATAGTATTGAATGTTGAAGCAGGTTTGAAGGGCTGAATGGCCTCCACTGCTTTCATATTCCTCTGTTCCACCTACAGGCTCGATCCCAGGACTAAGGAGAATGGTCACGTTTCCGGACTGTGGTTTTGAATGGTTTCAGTTTGTAAAACCTCTGGTCTTAGAAACTAGGTTAAAAAAAAGGAATTAAAATCAACAACAATACAAGGTCCACCTTATCACTCTCAGTAGTTAGTTATTTCATTTGCTGCATCAGCTTCTGGATAAAGAATTAAACCCATTTCTATTTTAAGAAGAGAGCAAAAAATTTCCAAACATTGTGAAAGCATTTCCAATTCAATTTGCTCTGAAGTTGGAAATATCAATTCGAGTGAATATGAACTGATGTGTACAAACTCCATAAACATGAGCTCATCCAAAACTCTGTTGTCTCTATCCTATATGGAATAGGTGGATTGTCCCATATGGAAAATTCTCATCCATATTTTCAAACACCTCCATGTCCTTCCTCCCCCACCCCGGAATCTATAATCTCCCTCAAACTTCCAAGAGCTCTGTGTTCCTCCAGCTCTGGTCTCCTCTGTGACCTGAATTTTATACATTCCAACATTAATTGTCAAACCTGCAGTTTTCTAACCCTAAACTCAACAATTCTTTCTGAGGCCTCTCGGAGGCCTCTGACTGTCCATCTTGAAGATAGTCCTCTAAACCTCTTGAAATTTTCTAATATCTTTTCGTTGGAATAACTTCCTGTTGATACTGATCTCCTTTGGAAGTGAACTCCTATTAGGAATGGGATTAATTTGGACTTTATCCCCCTCCCACTCCACTGAGGACATGCAGGTCCTGGGCCTCCTCCATTGCCACTCCCTAACCACCCGATGCTTAGAGGATGATTGCCTCATCTTCCGCCTTGGGACCCTCCAATCCCATGGCATCAATGTGGATTTCACCAGTTTCCTCAAATCCCTTCCCTCCACCTTATCCCAGATCCAACCTTCCAACTTGGCACCACCCTCATGAACTGTCCTACTTGTCCATTTTCCTTCCCACGTCTCACGCTCCATCCTCGTCTCTGACCTATCACCATCACCCCCACCTCCATCCATCTATCACACTCTCAGCTACCTACCCCCAGCCCCACCTCACCCCTCCCATTTATCGCACAGCCTCATTCCTGATGAAGGGCTTATGCCAGAAATGTTAATTCTCCTGCTCCTCGGATGCTGCCTGACCTGCTGTGCTTTTCCAGCACCACTCTCTTGACTCAGATCTCCAGCATCTGCAGTCCTCACTTTCTCCTGGGACTAATCTCTCATTGGAACTAATCTCTCATTGGGACCAGTCTCTCACTGGGACTAATCTCTCATTGGGACTAGTCTCTCACTGGGACTAATCTCTGGTTGGAACTAATCTCTCATTGGGACTAGTCTCTCACTGGGACTAATCTCTCGTTGGGACCGCTCTTGTGGTGTTTTTCCAGCCAACTACTCTTAACACCTTGTGGTTTTTTCTACCTATACCAGTATGTTATACTGGGTAAAGGTCATTCGAGATGTATACTACCCCCAATCCTCCTCTGTCTTTGATTTCCTTGGGCACTTTGCTTATACATCAAGGATAACAATAAGTATAGCTACATTTGGACAGGCATAATTACTAGGACCGTAGAGAGCTGGTCCTATTATATATCTGTTTTCTCCAAAAGCTAGAGTAGAACTCCATATCTCTATCTGAAAACAGAAAATGCTGGAGAACAGAGCTCTGATGAAGATTCATCCAGACTCAAAACGTTAGCTTGCTTTCTCTCCCTGGATATTGCCTGACCTGCTGTGATCTTCAGCATTTGCTGTTTCCAGTTCAGATTCCAGCATCTGCAGTAATTTGCTCGTCCCTATCTCTGTCAGCAGACTATCTATGACATCAATAGAACGGTATGGCGATGCCGGTGTTGGACTGGGGTGGACAAAGTTAAAAATCACACAACACCAGGCTATAGGCCAACAGGTTTATTTGAAAATATAAGCTTCGTCAGGTAGCCCATGTCCTATGTATCCTGCCCATTAGCTATCTGACAAAGGAGCAGCACTCTGAAAGTTTGTACTCCCCGAAGACATTGTTGGACGATAACATGGTGTCATGTGTTTTTTGACTAAATCAATAGAATGGGTGGAGCTGAGGTGATATCAACATTAGCCCCTTCAGAATCAAGATCTAATATAACAACCTTTTCATTTGGATTGAACTCCTGTTAGAGATGAGTTGCTCGGTATATTCAAGACTGTGATGGAGAGATTTTTGATCAGAAAAATCTCCTGTCGACTCTGAATCCTCCCTTAATCTGTTAATCTGTTCTGGGACCTGGTTGGCGAACTGAAGAGTTCCCGAACTGAATCAATTTTTCCCATTGTTTGGATAGCGTAAGGATGCTTGGATGTAGCAACGAACGCTGTTCACAGCGCACACGCCAAAGACGAACTGAATGAGATCACGCGGGGCCCGAGAGCTTGTGCGTTCAACAAGCGCGTAGCAAAGCAGAACAATGAAACCACGTGGTCGCACACGGGCTTTTTGCGTTCGTACCTTCGTTTGTACCTTGAATTTCGTACGCATGTTGATGCAAAATTTTACGTACAATCCTGTTCGTAAACCGATTTGTTCGTGAACGGGGTCGTTCGTATGTCGAGGCGGTACTGTACATATCGTTAATGTGTAACAGAGGTGTAAAATGGCCCAAAGCATGGCAGAACATAGCAAAAAGAACTCAAAACGCAACTGCTCCTCACGTTTCAACAAAGTTTGTTATCAGCTGACTACCAATTCCTGAGAGACCACACCATCACTCTCAAGAGACGATATGACTGAGACTCAGAAAACCCAAGCTGTTCATTTGACCTGATGAGGAAACAGGCAACAGGGAAAATGTAACCAGAGGCGTACCACATCATCAACTTCTTACAATCTCGATGAATGTCTTGGGTGAAAGGTTACAGAGTGTGCTAAAATCGGTAGGAAAGTGAGCTGTGTAGAGGACATAAGATGATCACTCAGGGATATAGATGGGTGAAGTGAGTGTGCAAGGGTCTGGCAAACAGAGTACAATGTGGGAAATGGGCAATTGTCTGTTTTGGCACAAACAATAAGAAAGAAGGTTATTATCTCAATGGTGAGAGATTGCAGAATTCTGAGATGATAATACAGAACATCAGCTCAATGCAGCATTTTTTCTACCGAGAGAGGCATTTACATAAATTTCACGTCAGTGAGCCAATCCTTCATTTTGCTGTATCATCTGTCCTTCTTAAAGAGGTCATGGGTTCAGACATAGAAACTTCAAAATCTAGTGGGAAGATCCGCAGCTACAGTGGGAAAATACAATGGAATGTTGGCCCCATCTGAAGGCATAGGGAAAAGGGAAGGTTGAGAGTTATGTTAAAGCTCTGTAAAGCTCTGGTATGATTACATCAGACCAGATCACATAGGAACAGAAGTAGACCATTCGGCCCATCAAGTCTGTTCCACCATTCAATGAGACCATGGCTTGTCTGATAATCCTCTACTCCATTTTCCTGCCTTTTCTTCATAACCCTTAAAAACCTTTCTGATTAAAAATCTCTCCATCACAGTCTTGAATATACTGAACAACCTAGTCTCAACAGCCACCTGTAGTAAAGAATTCCAGACTCAGAACCCTCTGAGAATAGACATTCCTCCTCATCTCTGTCTTACATTTGCGACCCTTTTTCTGAGCTTAGATCCTCTGGTCCTCGAGTCTCCCACAAGGGGAAGCAGACTTTCTGTACGTATCCCATCAAGCCTCCTAAGAAATGTGCATCTTTCAATAAGGTTGCCTCTCATTGTCCTTTATTCCAATCTATTCAATCTCTCTGCATAACTCAGTCCCTCTGCATCTGGTATTGGCTTAGTGAACCTTCCCTGCACTGTTTCCAGTGTCAATATAAATTTCCTTGGATAAGGAGACAAAACTGCTCACAGAATTCCAGCTGGGGTTTGATTAGTGCCTGGTACAGTATTAGTAAACCCTCCCTATGTTTATACTCCATCCCCTTTCCATTTCCTATCTGTTAACCCGGAACTTAAGTGATGAAGGAGCAGTGCTCTGAAAGCTTGTGAAATCAAATAAACCTATTGGACTGTAATCTGCTGTCATGTAACTTCTGACTTTGTGCAGGGACTAATCAGTCTTAAACCCCATTAGTTTCTCAAGCAATTTTTCTCTTGTGATAGTTATTGTGATTATTTCCTCTCCTGCTTTCGCACGTTGATTATTTAATCATTATGGAATATTTTAGACTGTGAAGACTGATACAATATATTTATTTAACATCTATTCCATTTTCTGGTTCTCACTATTATCTCCCCAGCCTCATTTAGGTCAGCTTTTCTCTTGTCTTTCATGTATTTAAAGAAGCTATTGCTGTCCATCTTGATATTACTTGTAAGTTCACTCACAAAGTTTATCTTCTCCCTTTTTGTGTCTAGTTTTGATTGTCTACTGTTGGTGTTCTTGGTTCGATTCTCTCTTGTTGGAGATGGTTAGGAGGGATTTGGGGGTGGTATAGTGACTCAGTGGTTAGCACTGCTGCCTCATAGTGCCAGGGACCCGGGTTCAACTCCACCCTCTAGCGTCTGTCTGTGTGGCGTTTACACGTTCTTGTGGGTTTCCTCTGGGTGCTCCAGTTTCCTCCCACAGTCTAAAGATGTCCAATTTAGGTGGATTGCCAAATTGCCCATAGTGTCCATCGATGTGCAGACTTGATGGATTAGCCTTGAAAAATGTAGGTTTATGGGGATTGGCGGGGGTGTGGGGTGTGTCTGGTTGGGGACTTCTTCAGTGGTTAGTGGAGGATCGATGGGCGAATGGCCTGCTTCCACATTGTAGGGACTCTGTGGAACAGGAGCAGGCAGCTAGGACTAGTTTAGTTTGAGGTTATGTTCGGCATGGACTAAAAGATCTGTTTCTGTGACTCTATGGTCATTGGTTGGCACTTGTGTGATTTAGAACATAGAACATAGAACACAGAACATAGAACATAGAACATAGAACAACACAGCACAGAACAGGCCCTTCGGCCCACGATGTTGTGCCGAACATTTGTCCTAGCTTAAGCACCCATCCATGTACCTATCCAATTGCCGCTTAAAGGTCACCAATGATTCTGACTCTGCCACTCCCAAAGGCAGCGCATTCCA
>NC_057723.1:6552992-6555402 GCF_004010195.1 Chiloscyllium plagiosum
TGTTTCCTCAACCTTATTTAAGCCTCCTTCTTCCTCTTTACAAGACAGTCAATCTCCCTCGTCAACCAAGGTTCCCTCACATGACCATTTCTTTCCTGCCTGACAGGTACATACATATCATGGACATGTCGTATCTGTTCCTTGAAAAAGTTCCACATTTCCACGATATCCTTCCCTGACAGCCTATGCTCCCAACTTATGCTCCTCAGATCCTGTCTTACAGCATCGTATTTACCCTTCCCCCAATTGTAAAACCTACCCTGTTGCACGCACCTATCTCTCTCCATAACCAAGGTGAAAGTCACAGAATTGTGGTCACCATCACCAAAATGTTCACCCACTAACAAGCCCATCACTTGTCCCGGTTCGTTACCAAGTACCAAATCCAACATGGCCTTCCCTCTGGTCGGACAATCTACATACTGAGTTAGAAAAGCTTTATGGACACACTGCACAAACACCGCCCCATCCAATCTACTTGATCTAAAGAGCTTCCAATCAATGTTTGGGAAGTTGAAATCGCCCATGACTACTACCCTGTGGCTTCTGCACCTTTCCAAAATCTGTTTCCCAATCTGTTTCTCCACATCTCTGCTGCTATTGGGGGCCTATAGTAAACACCCAACAAGGTGACTGCACCTTTCCTATTTCCGACTTCAGCCCATACTACCTCCAAAGGCAGATCCCCCTCGAACTGCCTTTCTGCAGCTATTTAAATCATAGTCCCTGGGATCTGGCTGGTCGCTCAGTGCTCCGAGGTCCTGTGCAGTGTTTAAAACACTGACAGCCGGTGCCAATGCACCATTGAGAGTATACTGTCCAGGAGTATCACAGCCTGGCCTGGCAACTGCTCTGCCCAGGCTTATAGGAGACTGCAGAAGATGGTATGCCCAGCCCAGACCATCTCAAACGTCAACCTTCCATCCATGGACCCCATTTACATAGCTCGCTGCCACGGAAAGGCTACCACCATCATCAAAGACCCATCGCACCCCAGTAATGATCTCCTACAACCCCTTCCATCAGGCAGAGGATACAGGGGCCTGAACACATGCACCAACAGGTTCAGGAACAGCATCTTCCCTGCTGTTATCAAACTGATGAATGGACTGTCTAACCTCAAATAATACTGATCTGTCAATGCTGATCTGTTAATGCTGATCTCACCTCGTGCACGCCCCTGTGCAGTGTTACCTGTGTGCTTCTGTCTCAGCCTTTTTGATCTGTACATCCTTTCTTATTATGGTCTGCTTGTACTGATCGTAAACCAAGCTTCTTTCTGTACATGACAATAAGTCAAGCAATCAATCAACTTTTCTTATCGACTCATGCATTGTTTGTAAGGAACAATTAGGGTCGTGATGCAATGCTATTAATGTAACCAGTCACTTATCACCCTGTTCCTAAATTCCTATTCCGTTCCAGACATGGGAATTTCCACAGAGAATGATTAGCCAATGCTGTTGGTTAAAATCTCTTCCTGTGCTGCTTGAGTAAACGGACAGCATGTACTGTTCTTGATGTCAGTTATGGTTCCTGTCTCTGACGTAGAGGGTCCTAAGTTCAATACTGGGGCCAGACTGTGTAATCTAGGCTGACATTCCCAGCGTGAGCACTTGGCTGGATGTCTGGTTTCCAAAGCAGAATGGCGTGGGTTCAATTCCTTCACTGACTGAGGTGATTATGAAGGATTCTCCTTCTCCCTTCGCCTGACCCTGTGAAAAACAGGAAGCTTCTCCCCAGTGTCGGGGCCAACAAACAGTGATGAAACAATTGATCTGAGGTGGCGAGCTTTGAGAAATTTGTAGCTCTGATGATCTGAATATTGAAATGTTGCTGCTCAGGATCTCTTCTGTGCCTCTTGGCTGCTTCCTTCCCTACATTACAGCAACTACAAGGATTTCCAGAATTGGTAAATTTGTTGTTCCACAGTTGTTGAGAAGTGCTGTAAATTAATCTATGTCTTTCTTTAAATATCATGAGTATTGTGCAAAGTTAAAAATCACACAACACCAGGTTATAGTCCAATAGGTTTATTTGGAAGTACAAGTTTTTGGAGCACTACTCCTTCATCAGGTAGCTAGTGAGGCAGGATCATAGGTTACGTAGCTACCTGATGGAGGAGCGGTGCTCTGAAAGCTTGTGATTCCAAGTGAACCTGTTGGACTATAATCTGGTGTCGTGTGATTTTTAACTTTATCCACCCCAGTCCAACACTAACACCTCCACATCACGGGTCTTGCAAGCAGAGCAATCGAGTATTGCTGGAGTGAAGGCATTTGATGGAGCTATGGTACAAATTTTCCCGATAGCAGACATTAAACTAACTGGATAGCAGTCACCTCTTCGTTGTCTCCTTGAACAAAAGGTGGAACAGACATGAGGGGCTGAATGGCCCTCCTGCAGTTTC
>NC_057723.1:6555902-6631031 GCF_004010195.1 Chiloscyllium plagiosum
CCCAAAGTCAATCCAACAATTCCAATAGGTGCTGCAAATGTTCCTTCCATGTGTTACTAAAAATCACAGGGTGTTGATGTACACCACACATTTGGGTAACCCCGAAATGACTTTATTAGTTAGTCTTTGAAATGTGACTACCGCATTCTTCATACCAAATGGCATGACTTTAAACTGGTACGATCCATTCAGTGTCATGAAAGCCAAAATTTCCTTTAGTCTTTTGGATAAAGGTACCTGCCAGTATCCTCTGAGTAAATCTATTTAGAGCTACAAGTTGTTTGTCCGACCCTCTCAATACAGTCTTTCAAATGTGAAATAGGATAAGAGTCAGATTTTGTAACTGCATTGACTTTGTGACAGTCCACACAGTGGGTACCATTTAGTTTTGCACCATTACTATGGGTGCACTCCATTCACTGCAACTCACTTTGATTATGTCATGTCTGAGCATGCATTCAATCTCTTTTAGAACCTGTGCCAATTTTAGAGGGCTAAGTCTATAAGAATGTTGCTTAATTGGAACAGCATTTCCTTTATATACATAAATCATAATCATGTATGTATTTCCAAGCTTATTCCCACATATCTCCCCAAGTGATTGCAATAATTCTTTCAGGCCATTTCAATTTCTCTCTGAAAGGTAATTCAGCAATTTATCCCAATTTTGATAACTTCCTCTTTGTCCAATTTAATTTGAGAAATGTCCAATTCAGAATCCTCTGAACTTGGTTCTTCACTCTGTGTTGTAATCAGTAAGACATTCTCCTTTAGCCTTCCTTCCCTGTCGAAATACCTTTTGAATATATTCACATGACACACTCTGTGCGATTACTTTCTATCTGGCGTTCTTATCAAATAATTCACCTCACTCAATTTCCTTTCAATTTGATACTTGCCTTGCCTTTAGAGGTTCATCTACCACTGGAAATAACATTAACACTTTATCTCCACTCGCAAAATTGTGAACTTTTGATTTCTTGTTTGCTTCCTGTTTCATCATCTCCTGTGCTACTATTACATGCTAGCTAGCTGACTCATCAGCTCTACTTAATCTTTCCCTTCAACTTGACACATAGTTCAAATATGGTGGCCTCTGAACTCTGACTCACCAATTTCTTCTTCATTAATTTCAGTGGTGCTCTCACCTCTTACCCCAAAAGTCTTCAAATAGACTGAATTTGAGCAATTCATTTGGTGCATCCCTAATTGCATAAGAGCAAATGAAATTCCTTTATTTCAATCCTCGAGACAGAATTGACTATAAGCACTCAAGATAGTCTTTAAAGATTGATGCCACCATTCTAATGCTTCCTGCAATTTTGTATGGTACACAGGGGATTTTGAATTGTTTTATTCCTAAGCTATCTATAAAATCCTTGAATAACTTTGATGTAAAATTTTATCCTTGATCCGATTGTATTTCTGTGATAGTCCATTTCTAGTAAAAACTTTGAGTAACTCTTCTACAATCCTATTCACTGTGATAGTGCGTAATGGAGTAGCCTCTGGACATCTAGTAAACATATCAACAAATACAATTCCCACTTTTTGTTTTACCTAAGGGTCCTACATAATCAATTAAGATCTTGTAAAAGTTCCTCAGGAATGGGTATTAAGAGTGCTAGCTTTATTACTGCCTGTGGGTTTTCCAATTACCTGACATGTTTGACATGTCCAGTAAAATTCAACCACATCTTTATGCAGTCCAGGCCAGTAAAAATGTTTTTGAATTTTGGATTGAGTTTTGCTTACTCCCAAATGACCTTCTGCTGGTAAGGCATGTGCTACCGGCAGCTCTTCCTTTCTATAACCCACTGGTGATGCAAGTTGACAAATTTCTGACACTTTTTCATCCACCTGAATATGTGATGGTCTCCATTTTCTAATCAAGACTTCATTTTGAAGGTAGTAACATTCTGTGATACACTCAGATTCTTCTTCTGTGTATGATCTTTGGTACAACTGCTTTAGTTTTCGATCTTTCCACCGTGATTCAGCTTGCTTCTCTGAATTAAAATATTCACTTTGCCTTCTCCTTGTTCCCATTTTCTCTCTTGATCAAACATAGTTTCTGATAATTGTACTTCAACTTTCATATCTTTACTCCTTGATGTCTCCAGTTTTAACCAGTGACTTTTTGACCTTGTTACCACACAGTCAGGAAAAATCCCATGATACACTGTCTGAAAAACCTCAGTTGTCTGATTTTTCACTGGCTTTTCAACCACAATAGGCATCACTGCAATGTCATTACTAAGAACAAACTGTGTCTCCTGAACAAAGAATTTCTCTATTACTTTTACCACCATTTTGCCACTTTTCACCGGACTCTGTAACCTCACTTTACACAATGGAATATTGCTCCTGTCACCATGAATTCCACATATTACCACCTTTGTTGGGAACACTCTTTCTGAATCAAAGATTGATTTGCTCCTATATCTCTTGAAATCTTAATTTCCTTTGTTGCTCCTGGTATACGTGGTATACCCACGTAAGTAAATTCTTTAAAGAGATCGGACACTTTCTTCTCAACCAATCCCTGACCAGATTCGACATCCTTCTGTAGCTTTTTAGCTTCCAATGTGCTGTCCTCTACCACTTCAACAAAACTCACTGGCTTATCCCGTTTTCCAAAATCTGTCTTCCCAGTGTTTTTTCTAAACCACCAACACTGTGACTTCACATGACCTACTTTATTGCAATGAAAATGCCTGAGCTTTTTTACTTTGCCTTTCCCCTCAAGAGCTTCCTTTTTACCCTGTGGTAGACTATTTTATTATCTTCAATGGGATCTTCTTTTCCCTTGCTACCTGAGGATTTCTCTTTTGCCCAGTTTCTATCCCTCACAGATTGATGTTGGGAGACACACTTTGATTTATGAACCAACTCATAATCATCTACCATTTCCACTGCTAATCTTGCTGTTTTAAGTCTCTACTCTTCCACATGAGTCCCCATTACTTCAGGAAGTGAATGTTTGAACTCCTCCAAAATAATCATCTCTCTGAGTATGTCATACGTTTGATCTATTTTCAATGCTTTTGTCCACTTGTTTGATCCTTACAAACTCAATGTCGGTTTGACCAGGGTCCCTTCCTAGATTCCTTAAACATTGTCTGTAGGTTTCTAGCTCATATGCACTTAAGGTGGTTTTATTCACCTCCTCATACTCCCCACACACCTCCTCTGATAGAGATGTAAATACTTCACTTGCTCTACCTGACAACTTTGTTTGGATCAACAATACCCATATGGTCACTGGCCATCCCACTTGTTTAGTCACATTCTCAAATTAAATGAAAGAGGCTTCAATGTCCTTTGTGATGAGCTTCAGCAACATTTGAACATATTTAAACAGGTCCCCATTGGCTACAATGGGATTTCTCTCCATCACTGTCCTGATCACCACTCCTATCTTTCACCTCTGCTTCTGCCATTTCAAGTCGACTTCAAGTTTTCAGTTCCAAACTCTCAAATTCAAAAAAATCCCTCTGTCTCCCTTTCTTCTCTTAGGTTCTTCCTTTCCTTTCCCTTTTTCCACCGGAAGAGCTATTCTCTCTTTCTGTCTTTCTTCTGTCAGGGATATTCTTTATTTTTCTTTTGCCTCCCTTGGACTTTCCCTGGTCACTGTCTCTAATTCAAGCTGTTTCATTTGCAAGTATATTTTAGTCATTTCCATAGATTCTGATGGCATTTCTGGCAATTGTAAATGTCAAGTGATTGTCGCCATTACTCCCCCTTTCACACAGGTACAGCAACCCCAACTCCGGCTTGCTTGCCAATTCCAAACGCTTTGTCTTGCACACTTTCTGTAAAACTCCCAAAGTCACTTCTTCGACCCTCAGGAAATGTGGAGTGACTGAAAGAGCCATTGCTACACAAGGCACATTCTGCTTAAACCAATAGAATGCAACGCGTGAAAAGAGAGTGCCAACACTCACCACTCACTGTCTTTGAGTCCAATAACCTGCAGCCCAGCCTGAATTAGAGATTTTGATCCCAATAAGATTTGTTGTGGACCAGATTAACCCTCTCCAAATATATTAAGAAGTCCAAGAGAGGTTGACTAAGCTCGGACTTTTCTATCTGGAGAGAAGGAAGAAGAGAGGTGACCTGATCGAGATATACAGGATAATGAGAGGCATGGGCAGAGTCAATAGTCAGAGACTTTTCCCCAGGGCAGGATTGACTGGTACGAGGGGTCATAGTTTTAAGATATTAGGAGAAAGGTATAGAGGAGACGTCAGAGGTAGGTTCTTTACGCAGAGAGTTGTGAATGCATTGCTAGCGATGGTGGTGGAAGCAGAGTCCTTCAGGACATTTAAGCGACTGCTGGACATGCACATGGATAGCAGTGAATTGAGGGGTGCGTAGGTTAAATTATTTTATTTTACATTAGGATTAATGCTCGGCACAACATTGTGGGCCAAAGGGCCTGTTGTGTGCCGTACGTTTCTATGTCCTATGTTCTAAGAAGATAGTCTAGACCCCCAACTTATGTTTAAAGACAAGTGTAAAAACTGCAATTTGCTCGGTCACTCTACCAGACCTATGGAATCATAGAGTCAAAGGGGCGTACAGGATAGAAACAGACCCTTTGGACTAACCTTCCATATTGAACATAATCCCAAACTAAACTAATCCTACCTGACTACTCCTGGCCCATTTTCCTCCAAATGTTTCTTAATCATGTACTGATCTAAGTGCCTTTGAAATGTTGTAACTGTGCCCACATCCACCACTTCCTCAGGAAGCTCATTCCACACGCAAACCATCCTCTGCGTAAAAACATTGTTCCTCTTGGCTCTTTTAAATCTTTTTCCTCTCACCTTAAAAGTCTGCCTCCTAATCTTGAAATCCTCCATCCTAGGAAAATGACACCTTCCATTAATCCTATCCAAACCCCCTCCTGATTTTATAAACCTCTACAAGATCACCTCTCAACCTTCAATACTGCAGTGAAAAAGGTTCCAGCCTTAACACAACACATTGTATTCTTACACGATTGTTAAAATACACACAAAAGAAAGAAGAATTGGAATATCTCAACTCTATTGGAAAACTTATCAGAATAGCAGATTTTTAACAGTAAGTATTCCGATATATTAACATACCAAATCCCTCCAGCTTCCTGCAGTCTTTCTCCATTTAAATAATATACAGCTCCTCTGCAAAAGTGCACAACCTCACAGTTCCCCACCTTTTGTTCCATCTGCCAAATTTTGGCCCATTCACTGAATCTGTCTCTATTTCTTCCTGCTAATGTGCATGACCTCACATTTCCCTTCACAGCTTCCTTTCTCAGACTTTGCCTTCGCATACTCAACTGTGTTCTTAGGGAAAGTGAGGTCTGCAGACGCTGGAGATCAGAGTCGAGAGTGTGTTGCTGGAACAGCACAGCAGGTCAGGCAGCATCCGAGGAGCAGGAAAGTTGACGTGCACCACTTCCTCAGGAAGTTCATTCCACACGCAAACTACCCTCTGTGTAAAAAAAATTGTTCCCCATGGCTTTTTTTAAAACAAAGTTTCCTGATGAAGGGCTCCAGCCCAAAACGTCGATTCTCCTGCTCCTCGGATGCTGCCTGACCTGCTGTGCTTTTCCAGCATCACTCTCTTGACTCTGTTCTTAGGGAGTTATGCTGTTCTTAACGGCGTGTCAGCATTGTACAGAGGGATCTCGGTGATCCAAAGGACATGGGCGGGGAGTTTTTCATTCAGTTAATCAAATTCCTGGATAATCAAATGCTGGATAACATAGTTTAGCCATGCAACCTTGAGATTTTGTTTGGATAACCTGAAATTCGGATAATCGAATGCCGAATAATCGAGGTTCCTCTGTACATCTATTTCTCCTGTCTATATATCACGCCCAGATGATTTAACTTTACTTGAAATCACATGCTTCACAGCATCTTTGAAGCAGATGGAAATGGTTTGAGGAAGATGCTCTAAAATGGCCTGTGGTCGGACTTCACTGTCACTTTGTCTCTTCCAAATAAGTATCAATTAAAATGTTCACAACTAATAAAAAAAGCCAGGAGCTTTAGTGGGATATGGGCCAGATGCTGGCAAATGGGACTAGATTAATTTCGGATATCTGTTGGGGATGGATGAGCTGGACCAAGGGGTCTGTTTCTGCACTGTATATCTCTATGACTCTATGACTCCGAGTATAATGTTCGTGTTCATATTAATGTCATTGATTACCCTGGAAAAGTGTCTTCAATATTGACAGTTTCACTCCTGCCCGAGTGCTGACATCATCAACTGTTTGATTTTGGTGGAACTTTCTTGATCCGTGCCCCAATAGCACAAATTCAACAGTGAACTGGTGCAGAGCTTCACATTCTAACAAATTTATGAAGCAGTTCACAAATTCAACAAATTGTGGCATTGCTGTGTCTCTGTTACAGCTCTCACTTTTCCAGGATCTGGCGGAAGTCGTTCTCCAATTATTTCCTACCACCTCAGTATTTGGCTTTAAGCATCTTCAATCGGATATTTTACTTGTTCAGGTTCAGGTTCATTTGGAGAGCCCTCGCTCGCACTCACATTCAGTCCTGGTTGTGGTCTGTGTTGGTTCTATTCCATCATATCTCCACATCCACAGACTCAATGACATTACTCCTGGAAGATCACGTTTTGGGCTGGAGCCCTTCATCAGGAAACTTTGCTTTAAAAAAAAGCCATGGGGAACAATTTTTTTTACACAGAGGGTGGTTTGCGTGTGGAATGAACTTCCTGAGGGTGGAATGCACACGGGCATTCCCGATGAAGGGCTCCAGCCCGAAACGTCAACTTTCCTGCTCCTCGGATGCTGCCTGACCTGCTGTGCTGTTCCAGCAACACACTCTCGACTCTGATCTCCAGCGTCTGCAGACCTCACTTTCCCTTAGAACAGAGTTGAGTATGCGAAGGCAAAGTCTGAGAAAGGAAGCTGTGAGGGGAAATGTGAGGTCATGCACATTAGCAGGAAGAAATAGAGACAGGTTCAGTGAATGGGCCAAAACTTGGCAGATGGAACAAAAGGTGGGGAACTGTGAGGTTGTGCACTTTTGCAGAGTCTGTGTTGATACTCTCCTGGAGCTTTGGAAATGTGTACCTTCTGTGTAACCATCTCCTGAACGCAGGCCGGAAAATTCTTCTTTCGTCCATCTTTAGTTGCCACTGACCACACTTCATATCGAGGTTAGTAAAGAGCACCGAGTTGATATGATGTGGCAGAATTTCTTCGATGGATAGCAAGAAAGTTTGGGATTTGAGGAGATCATGTTGTGGTGGACTCTCTTTGAAGGCTTGCTGGGATCCTTTGGATCCATGTGTTCTTCAGCTTTCCAGGATTTTCACCCCTATCCTGTTCCTAATCCAGAAGGCTGGAGTTATCACTTCCCTGACATTTTCACCTCTTTTATCTTACCTTTCAGGCTGGGCCTCAGAGCAGACTGACAGTCTCCTCAGCAGATGCTGAGTTGGTCTCAGACTCTCATCCCATTTGAGAAGACACAGTTAAGAGCCGTGAGAACATCTTCCCTGGTGTTCGGCCTTCTATTGTCAATCTTCCATGTGGCCTTTTCCAATTGTTGCACTTCGTCAATGTCCACGTCTTTTACTTTTTC
The DNA here is from genome assembly GCF_004010195.1 of Chiloscyllium plagiosum. Lineage (NCBI taxonomy): Eukaryota > Metazoa > Chordata > Chondrichthyes > Orectolobiformes > Hemiscylliidae > Chiloscyllium > Chiloscyllium plagiosum. Next base: position 6,563,525 of record NC_057723.1, read on the forward strand.
CAGGAGGTGATGACCTATTAGCATTATCACTAGAACTATTGATATCGAGACTCAGATAATATTCCGAGGACACGGATTTGAATCCTAACATACTGGATGGTTGAAGTTGAATCTGACAAAAATCTCAAATGAAGAGTCTAATGATGATCGTGAATTGTTGGAGAAAATCCATCTGGCTTGCCAATGTCCTTTGGGGAAGGAAATCTGTTGTCCTTACTCAGTCTGGCCTACATGTGACTCCACAGCCATGTGGTTGACACCCTTGGGCCATTTTGGAAGTCCTCTGGCTAATAAGGGGTAGGCACTAAATGCTGGTTTGCTGACATTGCATCTCATGAATGAATAAAAAACCTCTGAGCTGCTGGAATTCTGATTTCCACGTGGACAAAGCCATGGTTTTTCTCCCTGTCTAGCCAAAGGGCCCTTGGTCGTACCCAAGTTTGAAAAGCTGTTTCATTAAAAGACTGTTCTTTCACAGGAAGCGGGCAAGCTTGGCAAGGCAAGCAATTGTTGTCCAGTGGCTGGATCTAATTGAATGGAGGAGCAGACTCAATGGGCTTACTTCTGCTCCTATATCGGATGGCTTGCTGGGACAGTCCAGAGGGTAGCTAAGGACAGCAGATTGCCTTTCTTATAAAGTAATGGTTTAATGTTGGAGACTTCATTAAGCTCCATCCAGTTTGATGATGTCATGGGTGGGAAATCAGGAAAAGAACTCTGAATGGGATAGATGTCTCAGCTGTATTTCCCAGTTGTCTTAGTGACAATGGCCCCTCATCGAATGTAATGTATATCTAATTGCTAATACTGTATACAATAAACTCCACCTTGTTTTGACAATGTCCTCTTCCTGTGAAGACTCACTAATGGTTGATCCTTTCCTGCTGTAAGCCAAATTCATCCTTAGACCCAGAGAAGAAAAGAGGTGACAACATCCTGCTACTCACAAATACTGGATTGGTGAACCAGATGGATTTTCACAGCAACTGATGATAGTTGCTATGGTTATTATTATTGAAATGAGCTTTCAATTTACAGTTTTATCAGTTGAATTTAAATTCTAATAACTGTCATGATGTGATTGGAACCTATTTTCCTAGAGTATTAGTCTGGTCTATCTGGATTCCGCTTGGAGACAGTGAGGTCTGCAGATGCTGGAGATCAGAGTTGAGAGTGTGTTGCTGGAAAAGCACAGCAGGTTAGACAGCATCCAAGGAGCAGGAAAATCGACGTTTCGGGGCAGAGTCCTTCATCGGGAATTCCTGACAAAGGGCTCTGGCCTGAAACGTCGATTCTCCTGCTCCTCGGATGCTGCCTGACCTGCTGTGCTTTTCCAGCAACACACTCTTATCTCTATCTGGCTTCCAGCCTAGTGACATTACCACCACAACATGATCTCCTCAAATCCCAATAAGTCCTCTTTTCATTACTTTGAAGGTTCCAACTCCCAAGCACATAGGAACTGAAAACACCACAAAGTGTATTGTCTGAAAACTCAAGAACAGCAGACAGGTGCAATGTTCTCCAGAATATTCCCTGTATTTTCAACTGAGGAGACTTCAGTAAGAAAACTGAAGATTCTGATCAAGAAAATTGAGGTGAACTGTTGCTTTGTGGGCGGTATTCCTTTCTCTGAATCTAGAAGGTTACGGGTTCACATCCCACTACGGAGATGTCAGTTTATAATCCAGACTGTTATACCAGTAGGGAATTGAGAGAGAGCATTCTACATTCTCATGTTTTGATTCAATCTCCAGGTTTCTTCTCCTGCCAAATTCCTGAATTAGCTTTAAACCTATGTCACCATAACAAAGGCACACCTCAAACTAGAGCAATGATCAGCCAAGGTCATGCAAGGTATCATGTAACGAGAGTCATTAGGAGGCCTTCCTTTATTTATACATCCATTACACTTGAATGTTACAATCTAGGCCAGCAGGAACTGCCCATGTATAATGGCCCTTGCGAAGTAGCTTTCATAAGCACTAGTTTCTGTTTGCCACGAGTGAGACTAGTTCATGCTTATGACAATGGGACCTTGTTTGTGTTCATTACATTGGGGCCTGACTTGTGTTGCTCTTTATTGGAACAGGGTTGTGTGCGTTTATCCTGTTCAGGCCTGTTTTGTCTTTATGACAATGAAGCCTGGTTTATGTTTATGAGCATGAGGCTTAATGTGTTTTTATCACAATGGGGCCCAGTTTGCATTTATCACAGTGGTTCCTAGTTTGTGTTTATCACAATGGGGTCTGGTTTGCGTTTATCACAATTGGGCCTGGTTTGTATTTATCACAATGGAGCCTAGTTTGTGTTTATCACAATGGGGCCTGGTTTGTCTTTATCACAGTGGGGCCTAGTTTGTGTTTATCATAATGGGATCTGTTTTGCGTTTATCACAAAAGGGCCTGATTTGTGTTTATCATAGTGGGGCCTTGTCTGTATTTATCACAATGGGCCTGGTTTGTGTTTATCACAATGGGGCCTGGTCTGTATTTATCACAATGGGGCCTGGTTTGTGTTTATCACAATGGGGCCTGGTTTGCGTTTATCACAATGAGGCCTGGTCTGTGTTTATCACAATGGGGCCCGGTCTGTGTTTATCACAATGGGGCCTAGTCTGTGTTTATCACAATGGGGCATGGTTTGCAATTATCACAATGGAGCCTGCTCTGTGTTTATCACAATGGAGCCTAGTTTGTGTTTATCACAATGGGATCTGGTTTGCGTTTATCACAAAAGGTCCTGATTTGTGTTTCTCACAGTGGGGCCTGGTCTGTATTTATCACAATGGGGCCTGGTTTGTGTTTATCACAGTGAGGCCTAGTTTGTGTTTATCACAATGGGATCAGGTTTGCTTTTATCACAATGGGGCCTGGTTTGTATTTATCACAATGGGGCCTGGTTTGTGTTTATCACAATGGGGCCTGGTTTGTGTTTATCACAATAGGGCCTGGTCTGTATTTATCACAATAGAGCCTAGTCTGTGCTTATCACAATTGGATCTGTCTGTGTTTATCACAATGGGATCTGTCTTGTTTATCACAATGGGGCCTGGTTTGCGTTTATCACAATGGGATCTGGTATGTTTTTATCACAATGGTGTCTGGCCTATGTTTACCACAATGGGGCCTGGTGTGCATTTATCACAATGGGGCCTGGTCTGTGTTCATCACAATGGAGCCAGGTTTGTATTTATCACAATGGGGCCTAGTCTGTGTTTATCACAATGAAGTCTGGACTGTGTTTATCACAATGGGGCCTAGTCTGTGTTTATCACAATGAGGCCTGGTCTGTGTTTATCACAATGGGGCCCAGTCTGCGTTTATCACAATGGGGTTGGTCTGTGTTTATCATAATGGGGCCTAGTCTGTGTTTATCACAATGAGGTCTGGTCTGTGTTTATCACAATGGGGCCTGGTCTGTGTTTATCACAATGGGGCCTGGTCTGTGTTGATTACTAACAGTCTCAGTTAGTGTTTGTTGCTATCAAGCCTTCTTATGTTTATCAGCTATGAGATCTGGTTGATGTTATCACTTTGGAGCCCAGCTTCCCACCCAAGCTTCTCATCTGAACAAAAGGTTAGCATGTTGCAATGATTGCCAAGAATAGAACCTCCACAGGCTAACTACTTATAGTCATTGTGACATTTAAAGGTTGTCCTGTTTAGCTCCTCTCTCTATCGGTTCCTATGGAAATCTCGTGAGCTATAGGGTCATGGGGAAATGTAACTCTGCCAGATTCGTGCAGCTCGCCCAGAACTGCTCCTGTGGCTGACTGGGTTACACTCTCTCACACACTCACACACTTTCACACTCACACTCTCAGACACACACACATACAGAGTCCGGAAATCCCCAACCTGTTTTAACTTCTAGGTATTTAGACACACTGAATTTCCTCTTCGATGCATTGCACTGAGCAACCTGTCTGTGCCTGAGGTGCATTCGAAAGCTCAATGATTAAAGATAACAATTCTACCAGCAGAGGTTATGCTGAAAGTCGTTCACAGCAGAAGCAAATCCCCAGCCCCTTCCTCCTGTTTGGTCCATTCCCGTGTCCTGGTGGGTAACACCCTGTCTGGCCCAGAGGCAGACAGGGAGAGAGAAAACATCTCAATGCTTGCTGTTTCACTCTGTTTGAAATTGTTGACGGGTGACTGTACATGCTTGACGTGGTTGGACAAGAAATGGCACGGATCCAATGTTACCGACACAAGTATTGTGAGTTCAAACCTCAGAGAAACCCATAACCCGTGCTGACACTCGGACAACTAAGAGCTCCAAAGAGGAGGCACAGCAGACTCGAAACATTCATTTTGTTTTCCTCTCTTCAGCTCCACCAGCAACTTTTAGTTTCAAATGCCGTCTTCTTTCCAGGAGTTGGATATAAAGATAAAGGGATCAAAGGGGAGAATACGGGAACAGGGGACTGAGATGGATGATCAACCATGGTCATATCGAACACAGGAGCAAGCTCAAAGGGCCGAATGGCCAACTCCTGTTCCTGGTTTTGGTATTTCACATCCAACGGAAATTCTGCACTGTAGGGGGAGCTGTCTTTTGGATAAGATATTTATTTAAGACTTACATAGAACCTAGAACATTACAGCGCAGTACAGGCCCTTCGGCCCTCGATGTTGCGCCGACCTGTGAAAGTAATCTGATGCCCACCTAACCTACACCGTTCCATTATTATTCCTATGTATGTCCAATGCTCATTTAAATGCTCTTAATTGCAGGCAAGCCATTCCACACCCTTAACTACTCTCTGAATAAAGAAGCTACCCCTGATATCTGTCCTAACTCTGTCACACCGCAATTTAAAGCCGTGTCCCCTTGTGTTAGCCTTCACCATCTGAGGAAAAAGGCTCTTTTCAAAGCCAGTAAAAAAATACCATTTTTGAACAGCAGGAAACGTCTCTCAGTGTGGCCCAGAAAATCACAAAATAAATTAAAGGTGTTTGGAGGGGATTTGAGGGGAAAAGAGCATTGTTTTGTCCCAGTGGTGGTGGGATTTGGGAATGCACTGCCTGGGAGGGTAGTAGAGAGAGAAAAACTGCAGATGCTGGAATCCAAAGTAGGCAGGCAGGAGGCTGGAAGAATACAGCAAGCCCAGCAGCAGCAGGAGATGGAGAGGTTGACATTTCGGGAGGATAGTAGAAACAGCAGCACTCACAACCCTTCAAATGGATGAGGATGAGCACTTGAAATATCATAACATTCAAGGTTATGGGTCTCATGCGGGAAAATAGGACTGGTGTAGATAGGTTGGTATAGACTGGATGGGATGAAGGTCCTCCTCTGTGCTGTACCACACTACAATTCTATCACAAAATATTGCAGCAACATCATAGTGACCTCAAAATTACATCCATGTTCTCACCTAACCTTCAGTCTCAATTTGAACAAAAATAGGTGCTGGAGAGTGAGGACCAAGTGACCAGAGAGCACCTGTGGTTCACACGGGTTCTCCTTCCTGAAGTGAAAAAGATGGATCAGAGTGACGTCTGGGAACTTATTTGAATATTGGCCAGGACGTGGGGAGAACTGCTCAGTCCTTTAGATTAGATTAGATTAATTACAGAGTGGAAACAGGCCCTTCGGCCCAACAAGTCCACACCGACCCGCCGAAGCGCAACCCACCCATACCCCTACATTTACCCCTTACCTAACACTACGGGCAATTTAGCATGGCCAATTCACTTGACCTGCACATCTTTGGACTGTGGGAGCACCCGGAGGAAACCCAAGCAGACACGGGGAGAACGTGCAAACTCCACACAGTCAGTCGCCTGAGGCGGGAACTGAACCCGGGTCTCTGGCGCTGTGAGGCAGCAGTGCTAACCACTGTGCCACCGTGCCGCCCTTTAGTAAAGACTGACACTGTTACTCAATCAATCGCTGAGGCCTGGACTGGTTTGACAGGGTCAGACACTTCCTCATGGCTAGACTTGGAGTCAAAAAGAGTGGTGCTGGAAAAGCACAGCCGGTCAGGCAGCATCCGAGGAGCACAAGCTCTTCAATTATGCTCGAAACGTTTACTCTCCTGCTCCTCGGATACTGCCTGACCGGCTGTGCTTTTCCAGCACCACACTCTCGACTCTGATCTCCAGCATCCTCAACCCTCACTTTCTCCTACTGGACGTGGAGTGTCAAACTGGATTACGGGCATGTCTCTGGGGTAAGAGGTGAACACTCAGTCTTCTGACCCATGGGTAGGGTGGGGTCTGTTCCCCAATGAGCTATGATAGGCATCTTTTCTCTCGAAAGTTGGCATCAAATTTAAAGCTTTTACCCTTTCGACAACGTGATATGATAAATGATGTTCTGGTGAATCTAGAGAGCAGGAATCGGAGTAAGAAATACCAGTTTTCCATGTCATTGAGGGGTAGAGGGCTATACAGTACGGGCAGTCAATGGGACTGAGGTACGCATTAATGAGAACCTAACTGAGCAGCAGAATCCATTGGAGGGGCTAAAACCCTTGCTTCTTCACTGGTTGAGTGGGCATCATTGATAAGACCAGCAATCATTGCCCATACTGATCTTCCTTTGAACTGAAGAATTTGCCAGGGCCATTTCAGCCAGCACTTAAGAATCAACCACCTTGCTGTGGGTCTGGAGTCATGTGTAGGCCAGACCAGGTAAGGACAGCAGATTTGCTCCCTGCATCACCCAGTGAAGACAGAGATAGGGAGGGATTTTGTTTTCTCTCTCAGAGGGTGGTTCATCCGTAATTTTCTTTTAACCACAGACAGCTGTCAAGGCCGGGTCATTAACTATAGTCAAGGCTGAGGCAGACAGACTTTTAAACAGGGGACAAGACAAGAAACGTAGATTTGAGGATCAGGCGTGATTTCACTGAATGGCAGAACAGATGCGATGGGCCTACTCCCAAGCCATTGATGAGGTTTTCACTTTGGTCCCAAAAGCCTTGAGGAGAACTGCTCCATGGATGTCGGAAAATCTACTTTTGAGCAAAGGCCCTTCACCAGGAATGAGGCTCACATGTTTTTGCTCAAATGTTGATTTTCCTGCTCCTCGGATGCTGCCTGACCTGCTGTGCTTTTCCAGCACCACTCTAATCTAGACTCTAATCTCCAGCATCTGCAGTACCCACTTCCACCTGCTCCATAGATGTTACAACTTCACCACCGTTCTCCCCATTTCTCAGATGACCTTAATACAGTATTCAAAAGGTATTGTGCTGATATTTTTCATAGATTTTAAAATTTATTTATCCATGGGATGTGAGCAACGATGGAAATTGTTGCTCATCCTGAATAGCTCTGGAGAATGTGTTGCTGAGCTTCCTTCTCAAGCTGCAGGACACCTTGGAGTACAGGGACATCCACAGTGCTGTTAGTGAGGAAGTCCCATTCTCTTCCCCTCACGGCAGTAAACAGGATATATTTACAAGTCCACGTGGCTAGGAGGGAAATGTGCAGGTAGTGGCCACAGTGTCATTGAGATCTAGAGCACAGAGAAAGGGTCTTCAGCCCATTGAAACTGCACCAGTCAAAAACACACCTCACTATCATAATCCCCCCATTTCCCAGCACTTGGCCCATAGCCTTGGATGCAATTGCACATCTCAATAGTTATAGAGGCATGCAGCACAGAAACAGACCCTTCGGTCCAACTAATCCATGCTGGACATAATCCCAAACTAATCTAGTCCCACCTGCCTGGCCCATATCCCTTCAAACCTTTCCTATTCATGTACTCATCCAAATGTTATTTAAATATTGTAATTGTACCCACATCCACCACTTCTTCAGGGAGTTCATTCCACACGTGAACCACCCTCTGTGTAAAACATTCGCCCCCATGGCTTCGATGTGATGATGGTTTCAGTCTCTCACACCCTTACAGGCAGTGAGTTCCAGAACACCTCCACCCTCTGAGTCAAAATGTTTTTCCTCACATTTTCTCTAAGCCTCCTGCTATTTCCCTTAAATCTATGCCCCTGCTCATTGGTCCATCCCACCAAGGGGAAAGGTTTCTTCCTGTTTCTCCTGTCTATGTCTCACCTCCATCGTGTGCTCTCTCAATCTCCTTTGCTTTAAGGAAAACAACTCCAGTCTGCCCATTCTCTCTCCATTCCTGAAACTGTCCAGCTCAAGAAACATCCTGGTAATTGAATTCACCAGTTTCCAAATCTCCCCCCACCCCATCCCAGATCCAACCCTCTAACTCGGCACATGCCTGAAACATCAACTCTCCTGCTCCTCAGACGCTGCCTGACCACATCAACTCTCCTGCTCCTCAGACGCTGCCTGACCTACTGTGCTTTTCCAGCGCCAGAATTTATCAACATCTGCCCTGCGCCCTCTCTAGTGCAATCGCATCAATCATACAATGTGGATTCCAGAATTGCTCATAGCTCCAGGGGACTATCAGGCTTCTCACTCGTTAGGGAGCGGCAACTGAGTGACTGTTTAACCTGGGAGTCACCACATTTGCAGGGGAAGGGAGAGGTTCACAAGTGGTTACCTGAGTGAATCCACACATCATGCTGCACGGCAAACCAAATGGAAAATTACCAGGCGGTGAGCTGGGTTAATCTCTCCCTTAAGGCATAGTTTACAATGGCACAACATATTCCTTAGTCATAATTATTTTGTCACTTAATGAAACTAAATCAGAAAAGCTGCTTGAGCAGATATACAAGTTACTGACATTAGCAAATAAGCTGCCTATCCTGCAAGGTGTGAACAACAATCCAGGCTTGGGCTGTCAAGTGGCAAGTAACATTCACTCCATACAAGTGCCAGGTTATGACCATCTCCAATAAGAGACAAACTAATCACTGCCCCATGACATTCAGTGGTCTTATCATCACTGAATCCCCTGCTGTCAATATCCTGAGGGTTACCATTGACCAGAAACTCAGCTGTACTCACCACATAAACACAGTGGCTATAACAGCAGGTTAGAAGCTAGGAGTACTGCAGTGAGAAACTCACCTCCTGATTCCATCAAGCCTGTCCCATCATCTACAAGGCACAAGTCAGGATTGCGATGGAATACTCCCCACTTGCCTGATGGGTGCTGCTTCAGTAACACTCAAGAAGCTTGTCACCATCCAGGACAAAGCAGCCTGCTTTGATTGGCATCACATCCACAAACATCCCCTTCCTCCACCACCAGCGCTCAGTAGCAGCAGTGAGTACAGTCTACAAGATGCACTGCAGAAATTCATCAAAGATCCTCAGACAGCAGCTTCCAAACCCAGGACCACTTCCATCTAGAAGGACAAGGGCAGCAGATACATGGGAACACCACCCACTGCAAGTTCGCCTCCAAGCTCCTCACCATCCCGACTTGGAAATATATCGCCATTCCATCACTGGCACCGGGTCACAATCCTGGAATTCCCTCCCTAACCCACAACACATGGACTGCAGTGGTTCAAGAAGGCAGCTCACCACCACCTGCTCAAGGGGCAACTAGCGACAGGCAATAAATGCTGAGCCCAGCCAGCAATGCCCAGATCCCATGAGTGAATAAAAAAAATCAGGAAAAGGATGAGTGAGAAATGGAGATATTGTAATTGCCACTTTGAATTACTTCTCTGACTTCCTCTTCTGTTTTTGCTGATTTTCCCTGTCTCTTAAACCCAATGTTGGGGATTATTTTGCTTGGGGCCACTGTTACTAGGAGTTGCTGGACTGTTTCGAGAAAAAACCCCAAGAGGCAGTGTGCGAGAGAACAACTTTCCACCTCCATCAGCCTTCAAACAATGCACTGTAACAGTTCAATGGTCAGGCTTCACAACCCACCAATGTAACAGCCTCAACTATTTCAAAACTCTCTTGTAAACATCAATCTCTCACCCTCTGAGGATTAAGGCTCATCAAACACTCACTTCCCTGTTCCCTTTTCATCCCTCTGATTGTTGGTCTAAATTGGCTCCCAGTCCAGCAATATTAAAACTTTAAAAGTAAAATAACATTAAAATTCTCACGCACATATTCAAATCCTTCCGCAGTCTTATATATGTCTTTTCATTCCTCCCATCCTGGGCGCTGCATTTTCTTGTTCTAATCTATCACCATCAGCAGCTAGGATTTTAATTCACATAGAGTCATACCTGATGAAGGAGCGAAAGCTAGTGTGCTTCCAATTAAACCTGTTGGACTATAACCTGGTGTTGTGTGATTTTTAACTTTGTCCACCCCAGCCCAACACCAGCATCTCCAAATCAGTCATAGAGATGTACACCACGGCCCCTTAGGTCCCCTTTATATCATTCCCCTCTCACCCGAAACCTATGCCCTCTAGTTCTAGACAACCCAACCCCAGGGAAAAGATCTTGTCTATTTACCCTATCCATGCCCCTCATGATTTTAGAAACCTCTATAAGGTTACCCCTCAGGCTCCGACACTCCAGGGAAAACAGTCCCAACCTATTCGGCCTCTTCCTGTAGCTCAAATCCTCCAATCCGGCAAAATTCTTGTAAATTTTTTCTGAACCCTTTCAAGTTTCACAACATCCTTCCAATAGGAAGGAGAGCAGAATTGAACACAATATTCCAAATATAACTTTTCATTGCTTTTTTAAAAAAACCTTCTTTTAACGCAGGCCAATAAAAGTGTCAACCATCCACATCTGTTAAAGTTCCGGGGTCACAATATTTGTAATATATATTACTGACTTGGATAAGAAATGCAAATGTACTATAGCCAAGTTTGCAGATAACACAAATATTGGAGAATGAGTGGTGAGGATGACACAAACAGTGTAAAGAGGGATATGGACAAGTTAACTGACAGGGCAAAACCTAGGTGGAATAGAATGTGGAAAAATGTGAGGTTATGTACGTTAGCAGGAAGAATAGAGGAGCTGAATATTATTTAAATGGAGAAAGACTGCAGAACGCTGCAACACTGAGGGATAAGGGGTTCTTGTGCATGAATCACAAAAAGACTAGCATCCAAGTTCCAAAAGAGCAAAGAAAATTACAGCACAGGAACAGGCCCTTCGGCCCTCCAAGCCTGTGCCGATCCAGATCCTCTATCTAAACCTGCCGCCTATTTTCTAAGGATCTATATCCCTTTGCTCCCTGGCCATTCATGTACCTGTCCAGATACATCTTCAAAGACGCTATCGCTCCCCCCCCCCACCACCACCACCTCCACTGGCAATGCGTTCCAGGCACCCACTATCCTCTGCATAAAGAACTTTAGTGGATAATTGGGAAGACAAATTAATACTCTTTCTTTCAAAGGGAATGGAGTATAAAATAGGGATTTCTGATGAAGAGCTTATGCCCGAAACGTTGATTCTCGGATGCTGCCTGACTGGCTGTGCTTTTCCAGCACCACACTCTTCAACTCTGATCTCCAGCATCTGCAGTGCTCGCTCTCTCCCCCTCTAAAATAGGAAGGTCATCTAGAACTATCCGTCAGACACAGTTGGAATACTATGAGCAATTTGAGGCCCCTTATCTAAAGGATGACATATTGGCATTGAAGGCAGTCCAGAGGAGGTTGGTTCTGGGTATGGAGGGAGCGTTTTGTGTGGAAAGGTTGAGGTGATTGGGCTTGTACTCATTGGAGCTTAGAAGAATGAGAGTAGACTTTATTGAAACACATAGGATTCACACGGGGCTTAACGGGGCAGATGTAGAGAGGTTGTTTCCCCTGAGTGAGGATCTAGGATCACAAGCACTATCTTAGAGTAAAGGGTTACACATCTTAGCCAGAAGTGAGGAACCCTCTGAGAGGGTTGTCAGTAGTTTTTATTTAACCACAGAAAGCTGTTGAGGCTGGGTCACTAAGTATATTCAAGATTGAGATCGACTGTGGTCTATGTACAGAAAAATATGGTCTTAAGGCTTCTTATTACCAATAGCTGAAACTTCTAAGTACTTGAAACCTCTTGATGGTGTGTGAATAAACATTGTGCAATTGACTATAGAGAATAGAACACCACAGATGTCAATCAAACAATGCATTCCCTAGCGCTCAGGTGTTTCAGTAGACTAAATGATCATAGAATCCCTACAGTGTGAAACCATTCGGCCCATCGCACCCCAAGTCTCTGAAGAGCATCCCACACAGACCCAGGACTTACCCTATCCTTGTAACCATGCATTTCCCCATGACTGACCCACCTAGCCTGCACATCCCTGGACACTGTAGGCAATTTAGCACAGCCAATCCAACAAACCTTCATATCTTTGGACTGTGGGAGGAAACCGGAGCACCCAGAGGACTGTGTGTACAAACTTCACACAGACAGTTGCTCGAGGCTGGAATCAAACCTGGCGCTGTGAGGTAGCTGTGCTATCCACTGAGCCACCGTGCTGTACCAGTGATGATTACTCAGCTCTTTGCCAGAACTCATTGTGTGTTCTGGAAATTTGAAGATTTAGCAGCTGTTCCCCTCATGCCAGCTGAAAGGAGGGGAGAGCTGAGTGAGGGATGTGTCAAGGAAGTGAGAAAAGTTTAAAAACTGAAGTGTTCATTCTTTTCAAATTTTTAAGGAGCTTGCCCTTTGAAGTGAAATACTACAGCATCCCATCAGAGGTTGCAGGAGGAGAACGTTCAGGACTCTGCCAGTTTGGAGAGTTCCCATCTTGTGTGGACAATATCAGAGCAGTGGGCAAGGCTGAAGAGTGGCAGTTGGCCCAGGGAATCTGAATTCTCCCGATTCAGGGTACCAGAAGGCTTGGACAGAGAGGGAGTGTCAAGGGGCAGAAAGGTGAGGGAGACATTGCAGTTGAGCACAGAAACTGGGAGCAGAGGTGATGCATCTGGGACTTGCAGTGATGGAGACGGTGGCTGTACAGGTGGATGGTCAGACACATCTGACCCCATCATTGTGGATCTCTGCAGCATTTCACTGACACACATGTACAAATGGTACATTAATGGTATTACTAAGGTTAAAGGGATACAATTGGAGGAGATTGATTAATGAAGTACCACGTCAGTTCAGTGTTCCACTTCCCCGATGTGATGAAGGAGAGACTCTGGAATGTGCTGAGTTCTCTCCAGGCTATAGCAGACACCTCTTGCAAAAGGCCACCATTGATGAGGTGATCCAATACCGGCCCAGCTTTCTATAACCTATGACAGCAAACATTTGACAACAAAGACCTCAGCAATTCAACAAACACCCCAGCGTCCAGCTCAGTTATCAACACCACAGCCCTTTATTACAGTGACTCATAGAACATAGAACATTACAGACCCTTCAACCCTTGATGTTGTGCCGATCTGTGAAACAAATCTGAAGCCCATCCAACCTAAACTATTCCATTATCACAATGCCCTTCAGGTTGGCGAGTCTACTACTGTTGCAGGCAGTGTGTTCCACACCCCTACTACTCTCTGAGTCAAGAAACTCTCTCTAACATCTGTCCTATATCTATCACCCCTCAGTTTAAAGCTATGTCCCCTGATGCTAGCCATCACCATCGGAGGAAAAAGGCTCTCACTGTCCATCCTATCTAACCCTCTGATTATTTTATAGGTCTCAATTCAGTCACCTCTCAACCTTCTTCTCTGTGATGGAAACAGCCTCAAGTTCCTCAGCCTTTCCTCGTAAGACTCCTGCTGCAGTGTGAGTCAATGACACAGAGCTCTCGGCAACGCACTGTCAAAACAAATACGAGCGTCCTTCTTGGAGGTGGCTCTACTAGCATTCAGGAAAAGCCCCTCCAACAAGGATGGGCTGGACACTGTGTTCCAGGTGGTTCCAAAGCAACTCTCCCAACCTTCTCTCTAAACTCTCAAAATGGTTGGGGTTCCAGGGGAAGGCAAAGTAAATGTCTCAGAGGTACTCTGAAGCTCGCCTTGAAGTGCAGCAGTGTTGACACCAATGATGCTGAGGAACTTGCTACCAATCGTTCAAACCTACCCTTCAATCTGCATCATGCTTTGAACCCAAACATCTTAAAGCGGGGGCAGCGAAGGAAAGGAGAGGAAATGAATCCTGCACTCCCTATCCCAGTCACCATTCATGCCCTACCCCAGGGGCTGAAAGGTCTCTGGGTTCATCATCACCCTCTTCGATCACATGAAGGCCCTGGGCAAGAGCTGAGCTGGCATTGTCCTCAAATCGACCCTCGGCTGACAACTTTGACCCTGTCCAACCAAGAGGTCGCAGGGCAAGACCTGTCATTTGGTGGGGGGGGTTTGGTGGTGGGGTGAAGGAAGGAGATTGACATGTTAACTCTGTGAGTTCACCTCGTGTCTCCTCAGAGGCCTGTGTTCACCACGTGGTTTCAGAATGAATTAACGGACAGTGCACATCTCTCAGCCTGACAGCTGCTCTCTTTAGCAAGAGTGGACAGCAGATGGGGCATCACAGACTCAGAGGGCACTTGGTCCGGTGTCGTGACCAATTGGGTGCTGCCCTGAAATACCCTCCTGCAACGGTTTCTGCCATGGTGATGGTCTGCTCCAGCCTCCTCAACACAGTGATCCAGAGAGTTTGGAACTTTGAAGACCTAGTAAGGGGTCATCTCATGGTCAAGGAGTAAGAATAAAGAACACACCCTGATTGTTTCGGGTGGCTCAGTGATTAGCACTTCTGCCTCAGAGAGGTCCAGGGCCCAGGTTCAATTCTAGCCTTGGGCCACTGTCTGGGTGGAGTTTGCACACTCTCCCTGTGGGTTTCCTCCCAAAGTCCAAAGATGTGCAGGTTAGGATGGATTGCCCATGGGAATTGCAGGGTTACAGGGATAAGGTAGGAGTATAGGTGAGGTGCTCTTCGATGGATTGGTGTGGATTTGATGGGCTGAATGGCCTGCTTCCACATTGTTGGGATTTTATAGGATTTACACAATTCAGCCCCATGAACCTGTTCCGCAATTCTACCTTGCACTATCTCTGTATCCCTTAATGTTGTTAGCATCTAGAAATTGATTGATCGCTGTCGAGAATACACTCAATGATTGAGTTGCTACTGCCCTCTGGGGTGGAGCATTTGTTACTCCCCCATCCTCCTCAGCTCGGTCCTAAATGGCTTGGCCCTTATTTGGAGACAGTGTCTCCTGACTCTTCAGCCAGGGGAAACAATCCTCCTCCATCTACTCTGCCTATCCCTTGGAGAGTTTTGTTTTAATGAGACCAGCTCTCATTCTTTGAAACTGTAGAGAGCACAGAGCCAGTCTCCTCAATCTCTCCTCATAGAGCAGTCTTGCCATTGCAAGAATCAGTCTGAG
The DNA here is from genome assembly GCF_004010195.1 of Chiloscyllium plagiosum. Classification (NCBI taxonomy): domain Eukaryota; kingdom Metazoa; phylum Chordata; class Chondrichthyes; order Orectolobiformes; family Hemiscylliidae; genus Chiloscyllium; species Chiloscyllium plagiosum. Next base: position 6,578,707 of record NC_057723.1, read on the forward strand.
GAGTCCCTGCTGCATTCACTCGATGGTGAGTCCCTCCTTTCTTAGCTGACAGGAGGAGGACATAGAAGCAGAGAGAGATGATGCTTTCTCCTGCCACCTTCAGGGGAAGGAAGGTCATCGCTCTGAGTGCCAAGTGTCTGGCTTGCCTCTGCCATCTCACCTGCCTATGGTAGAGTGGCAGATGTTGGCATCAAACCTCTCCTTTAGGTCAAGTAGCAGCCTCTGGAATTGCTGCTGAGAGTATCCACGTACAGCTTCCATTCCTTCCGCAGTTTTACTTGGACATCAATTAGGGATCTCGCCTTAGGAAATTTCAGACCTCGGTCGGTTTTCCATTGGTAGGTGGGTTTCAGTCAAAGGAACAGGCCCGATTCCTGTTCCCTGTTCTGGTTTCTCCGGTGTAACTCCGGTTACGTTGACACGATTTGGCTAAACGCAATTGAGAAATAGTGAACGCTGTCTTGATAGTGCTAACTTTCTACTGCACAGCTGCAATGATTTTCCACAGCGATCTTCTGCAGGATCACAACCATCGCACTATACCAGAAATACCTATATTTGAATTTTTAAAAAACCTAATTTGTCCATGGGATGAGGGCATCACCAGCTATTATTGCCCATCCCTCAGAGTCAACCACATTGCTGTGGGTCTGGAGTCACATGTGGCTAGACTAGGTAAGGATGGCAGTTTCCTTCCCTCAAGGACATTAGTGAACCAGATGGGTTTTTCCTCCTGACAATCGATTCATGGTCATCATTAGACTCTTAATATCCAAATTTTTATTGAATTCAAATTCCACCATCTGCCATCGTAGGATTCAAGCCCAGCTCCCCAGAATATTACCTGCGTTTCTGGATTAACATTCCAGTGATAATACCACTAGGTCATCACTGCCATGTCAGAATGCAGGAAATTGAAAAGCTCTTAATAATTAAGGTGAATTGGCCATGCTAAATTGCCCATAGTGTGAGGTGCATTAGTCAGAGGGAAATGGGTGGGTTACTCTTCGGAGGGCCAGTGTGGACTGGTTGGGTCGAATGGCCTGGTTCCACACTATAGAGAATCTAACCAAAAAAAAAAATTAACTGGAAGGCAAACGTTGGAACTGCACAGTGAGCCGACTGGTGTAGCTATCCTGGGCTTCAGCAGTGTAGCAGCTTTAAGCTCCAAGGAGCAATTTATTCATGAGAAACTCCAATGCAATGAGGGGTAAGTGAGTTCTTCACAAGAAAGAATGAGTCTACATTTCTCGAGCTTCTGTCAGAACTGCTGCTGAGGTTTACTCACTGGTATAATATCACTGTCAGACAATTTGCAAACCTACATGAACTCATTAACAGCACGGGTCATCCAAAACAGAAATCTTGCTGTAAACAGAGACATTGGCAGAAACATTTTGTCTTGCATGAATCAGAACAAATGCAAGAAAGCCAAGTTTCAACTGTTCAGAACAATGTACACCACAGGGTTAAAGATAAAGGAATATGGTCAAGCCTTGCATTTTGTTTCTGTGTTAGCTAGGAGCTTGAGGGCCTATAGCGCTGCATTACATTCCCCATAGCAATGCCTCAGCCAATTAGAGTCAACTAAATAGCATCCTTTCTCCCACAGCAGTGATTGTTTGAAATTTGGCATTCTTGCATTTGTCCTGATGAATTTCGGGGAGCGAAAAGCTTCAGTAACAAATGGTGCTTCAATGAATAACCAGATGACGTGTTTTTACTGATGGGTCAATCAGGGTTAGATATTGGGCACAGCTCCAGGGTCTAGTCTCTACTTTACTTTGGGGATTTTCCTGTATGCAAATTAACAGCCTCAATTGCAACAGCGCCTGTACTTCAGAAGTAGCCGCAAAATGATTGAGATGTGCTAAAGTAAGAAAAGGTGCTATATAGATGAAGGTTTTTCCAGATCTCCTAAGATAGGAGATGCTTTGAGTATTGGTGACTTTCTGAAAAATTATCAATGCCAGAAACCACACAAACATTACTTATTGTTTAGAATAAAGGACTGTGCTTGGAACCCAATTATATGACTTTTTAAAAAATCAAAGGAAAAGCACATTGTTAAGTGAATTACTGAAGCTGATTATCTGCTCATGGAGTCACAAAGTCATACAGCACAGAAACAGACCCTTCGGTCTAACTAGTCCACGCCAACCACAAACCCAAACTAAACGAGTCCCACCTGGCCCATATCCCTCCAAATATTTCTTCTTCATGAACTTATCCAAATGTCTTTGAAACATTGTAATTCTACCTGCATCAATCACTTCCTCTGGACTTTCATTCCACGCACAAACCACTCTCTGTGTAAAAAAAAATTGCCTTTAATGCCTTTTTAAAATCTATCTCCTCTCGCCTTAAAGTATGTCCCGTAGTCTTGAAATCCCCCACCCCGGGGAAAAGACACCAGCCATTCTGTACCCCTTATTATTTTATAAACTCCTTTAAGGACACTCCTAAACCTCCTTTGCTCCAGTGAAAAATGTCCCAGTCTATCCAGGCTCTCCTTATAGCTCAAACCCTCCATTCCCAGCAACATCCTGGGTAAATCTTTTCTGAGCCCTCTCCAATTTAATAATTAGAACATTACCACTTGTGGGGGCTTGCTGTGTGCAAATCGTTTGGTGCGCTTCCTACATTTCAATAGCGCCGCACACTAATAAGTTAGTAAAAACCAGAAGAACTGCGGATGCTGTAAATAAAAAACATAAATTTCTGGAAAAGCTCAGCAGGTCTGGCAGCAATCAGAAATCAGAGTTAATGTTTTGGGCCCAGTGATGCTTCCTGAGAACTGGTGTTAATTCAGAATGACTGACGCATCTGTAAAGGAACCCATGTGCTTGGTTGTAATGTCTGAATGAGAACTTCATTTACATAGGGCCTAAAATGTAGGAAGATGTCCCAAGGTGCTTCTCAGGAATTTTATTAAACAAATATTTTACACCAAGTCATGTAGAGAGAACATTAAGGCAAATCGAAAGGAATATCTAAAGATTGAATGAAGGATTTCGAAGCAAGGCGTTTTAGGAAGGGAACTGCAGAGCTCCAGGCCCAAGCAGCTGAAGGCAGATTTGCCAGTGGTTAAGCATTGACATTGGGAGTGTATGTGATGGTCAGGATGAAGAGATTACAGACGTAAGCAGCAATGATAAGAAAAGGTGAAGTCACCATAGTACTGCCAGCCTACAGGGCTGCTCTGTCATTACAGAGAGATGACTGATGTGGACTGACCTGAAGGTCACCATGCCTCAGGTGAAGGGAGAGGTTGAAAAGGAGAATCCTTCCTGGTTGGTGCAAGTTTATAGTTCCTTGAAAGCAGAGTCACAGGTAGATAGGATAGTAAAGGCAGCGTTTGGTATGCTTTCTTTTATTGTTCAGATAATTGAGTACAGGAGTTGGGAGGTCATGTTGCTGCTGTACAGGACATTGGTTAGGCCACTTTTAGAATATTGCATGCAATTCTGGTCTCCCTACTATCGGAAAGATGTTGTGAAACTTGAAAAGGTTCAGAAAATATTTACAAGGATGTTACCAGGGTTGGAGGATTTGAGCTACAGGGAGAGGTTGAATAGGCTGGACTGGTTTTCCCTTCAGTATCAGAGATTGGGGGGTGACTTTACAGAGGTTTACAAAATCATGAGGGGCGTGTGTAGGGTAAATGGGCAAGGTCTTTTCCCTGAGGTGGGGGAGTCCAGAACTAGAGGGCATAAGTTTCGGGTGAGAGGGGAAAGATTTAAAACTGACCTAAGGGACAACTTTTTCACACAGAGGGTAGTGTGTGTATGGAATGGGCTGCCTGAAGAAGTGGTGGAGGCTGGTACAATTACAACATTTAAAAGGCATCTGGATGGGTATATGAATAGGAAGGGTTTAGAGGGATATAAGCCAAATGCTGGTAAATGGGATTAGATTAGTTTAGGATATCTGGTCAACATGGACTAGTTAGACCAAAGGGTCTGTTTCCGTGCTGTACATCACTATGAATCTATGTTGTCAGGGTAACTCTGCATTGCAATCCAGACTTCCAGCCAACTGAACAAACCAACATCCACACCCCCCCCCCTCTCCCCCCCCCCCCCCCCCCCCCCCCCCCCCCCCCCCCTCAATCAACACACAGGCCATGGTGGGAAGGAGGAAACAACAATGAGGATTTTAAAATGAATTGTGAGTCCACATAGGTCGGGAGAAGGGGAGAACTGTGCATGGTTTACATTAGAGTAGCTGCTAGAATTTACATCAAATCCCTTACAGAAGAATCATCTGATAATACAAAATGGAACTGAATTGGTTTTGGGCTTGGTAAGATTTTTTAACAATAAATTGACTACAACTGAATTGAAGTGTATAGATCATTAAAATCTATATTTTTTAATCCCCTCCTCTAGTTCAGACAGTTTGAACCACAGAGAGACCTCCTCGTCTCAGGAGTTGTCTAGTTTCCTTACGCAATGGGATTTCCCCATCAACGAAAGACATCAGAAACTCAGAGTTTAAGAACTCAAACAGTTCAGCTGCACTTATTACAGACATTGCTTCGGTGAGTTATTTCTTTTGTTAAACGCAACATTTATTTACAGTACAATCTGTCACATTCTGGGACTAGAGTTACCCATACTCTCTCAAGCTTATTTTCACACTTTGTAAGTGAGTGACTTTTACATGAGTTAAAATTGGGCCTAGTCTCTTTGGCAAAATGTTCCTGTATTTTTAAACAGCTGCAAAGGGTTTATCTTCTTTTAACAGTAAAGTTCAGTTCTCCAGCTTACTGAACCCCAATGCATTTTAATTTATTTCATAATTAGCTCCACCTTTGAAAGCAGGCGTATTGTGTGTTGAGAGTTTTGTGGTTTTAAACTCAACTGAAAATGACTTTTATAGACATAATTGGCTCTTAACTATCCATCAAAGCAATGCAATATGACCGTGGGCCCCAATATTTTTTAAGAACTGCTACTTAATATGTCTTGTGTGAATATCTAAGTTGAAATGTATAATTATGTATTTTTGTGTAACTTTGCCTCTTTCAGTCAAAAGGTTATGAAATATGATTATTTTTATGTTTGACCATGATGCGAGGTAGTCTAACATTTGTTGTCTATTGATGTCAACATTGATCGTGGACAGGGTGAATGTTGAGGGTGGTGGATGTGGTGCAATGAAACAGGCAGGTTTACCCTGGATGGTGTCTAGCTTCTTGAGAGTTGTTGGAGCTGCCCCCATCCAGGCCAGTGGGTAGTATTCCATCACACTCCCGACTTGTGTCTTGTAAATGGTGAACAGGCTTTGGGGAGTCAGCAGTTAAGATATTTGACAGAGAATTCATAAGTTCCGATCTGTTCTTGTAACCGCGATACACTTTCAATTTGTAAGTTTGATCACAAAGAAAGATATAATTGAAAATGCCACTGCTGACTCTAATCACCTGTACAGGTTAGACAGGTTGGACCTGTATCTGGAGTTTAAACGAGTTAAATGTGATTTAATTGAAACATATAAGATCCCGAGGGAACTTGACTGGGTGGATGTGGAAAGCGTGTTTCCTTTTGTAAGAGAATCCAAAACTAGGGGACATAGTTCAAAGATAAGGAGTTGCCTATTTAAGGCAGACATGAGGACTTCTTTTCTCCTCTGAGCGGGTTGAGTGTATTTTGAATTCCCTTCCACAAAAAGCATGCATGTAGAATCTTTAGGCGAAACTAGAAAGATTCTTGATGACCAAGGGGGTGAAAGATTATCGGGGATGTGCAGGAATGTAGAGTAGAGGTTAAAATTAGATCCACCATGATCTCACTGAAGGGTGGAACAGGTTTAAAGGACCGAGTGGTCTATTCTTGCTGCTTTTTTTTCTAGATTAGATTACTTACAGTGTGGAAACAGGCCCTTCGGCCCAACAAGTCCACACCGCCCCGCCGAAGCGCAACCCACCCATTCCCCTACATTTACCCCTTCATCTAACACTACGGGCAATTTAGCTCGGCCAATTCACTTGACCTGCACATCTTTGGACTGTGGGAGGAAACCGGAGCACCCGGAGGAAACCCACGCAGACACGGGGAGAACGTGCAAACTCCACACAGTCAGTCGCTTGAGGCAGGAATTGAACCCGGGTCTCTAGCGCAGTGAGGCAGTAGTGCTAACCACTGTGCCACTGTGCCGCCCGCTTGGTGGTATGTCTGAACAGTAATCAGGTGCGTGTGGGAGAGGAACAGGTACAACATGTGGGAAGAATAGCTCCAAGGGAACATTTTCACTTCTGTATCCAAATTGGAAATCTGGTTAAACCGGGCAGAAATTCTTTTCTCTATGAGTTTTTCTTCATAAGTTGAGGCTCAAATAAGGCATTCAGCAAGGGGCCTTTGGTGATTATTTGGATAGAAATAGTGTGCAAGGGTCTGGGGGAGAAGCAGGAGTTTCGCACGAGGTAATGAAGCTTGTTAAATGAGCTGGCACAGGAAACGTGGGCCGAATGGCCTCCTTCTGCGCTTTAGCAATTCAGTGATTCTATCATTCCTTTACTTTGGAAATGACCTCTCTGATCTGCAACTTTGCTGAATCAAACAGGGAAAGAAGCCAGGGATCAAAGCCAAAGCATAGAGAACATTAGGAGCAGGACAGTGGCTCAGTGGTTAGCACTGCTGCCTCAGAGTGCTAGGGACCTGGGTTTGATTCCAGCCTTGGGTGACTGTGTGGAACATTCTCCCCGTGTCTGCGTGGGTTTCCTCTGGGTGCTCCAGTTTCCCCTCACAGTCCAAAGATGTTCAGAGTGCTAGGGACCTGGGTTTGATTCCAGCCTTGGGTGACTGTCTGTGTGGAACATTCTCCCCGTGTCTGCGTGGGTTTCCTCTGGGTGCTCCAGTTTCCCCTCACAGTCCAAAGATGTGCAGGTTAGGTGGATTGGCCATGCTAAATTGCCCGTAGTGTGTAAGCTAGGGATGTGGGTCTGGCTTAGACCCTTTTCAGAGGGTGGGTGTGGACTCTGTGGGCTGAATGATCCCTTTTTGAACTGTAGGAATTTTTTATCATATCCCAACCCTGGGACTATTAATTTACATAAGGAGATGTGAGAACAGGGGAAAGAGTCAAGGAGAGAGATCTGAGACATTGGTCTGGTGCAGCTGAAGGTTTAGTTGAAAATGGCTGAGGGATTAAAATCAGAGATGCAGAATGAGCAGGACATGGTGGAGTGGACTGCTTTACTCCAGCTGGTTGGTTTGGAGGATGTTCTAGAGATAGGAAAGGAAGAGGCCATCAAGGACTTTGAAAACAAGGAAGTGAATTTTAAAACTGAGGGTTTTCAGGATTGTGAGCTAAAGTAGGTTACTGAGCATGAAGAGGACTTGGTGTGAGTTAACATGTAGGGGCTGCAGAATATTACACAAATTATCTTTCTTTCAAACATTGTGCCAAACAATGAGATATTTGGGAGAGGTAAGGAAGGTTCTAAGGAAAGTTTTTAAATCCTGGTAACATTTCCACTTTTCCCCACTTTGACCATAATTATTCTCATTGCTGGTCTTTAAATTCCCCAAGGGTTTGGTCATAGATCTCCCCAGTTCCATCTCATGGCATCTCCAGCCTTGTTCCAAGATTAAGCACAATTTAGATTCCCCTTTGAGGACTGATATATGTTCATTTCATTTCAAAGAGACAGGTGTTGTTGCTGGTGATGGATTCTTGTCGGGTAAGGAGCTGTGCATTTTTAATGTCCCTCTCTGGGAATAAATGTGAGACTGAGTATGGATTGATTGGAAGTTGAATATTTCGGGACTATTCTTTCCACTTTTGGAAGAGATTTTAAACTGAGATCTTGTCTGTCTACTTGGCGGATGGAGGTGCTGATGGAAGGAGACGAGGGTACAGCCTCAGAGTGAAGAGACAACTCTTTAGAACTGATTTGAGGAAGAATTTCTTCAGTCAGAGGGTGGGGAATCTGTGGGACTCGTTGCTGCAGAGGGCTATGGAGGCCGAGTCACTGAGTGTCTTTAAGACAGAGATAGACAGGTTCTTGATGAGTGAGGGGATCAAGGATTACAGGGAGCAGGCAGGAGATTGGGTTTGGGAAACGTATCAGCCATGATCGAATGGTGGAGCAGAAGTGATGGGCTGAGTGGCCTCATTCTGCTCCTGCTCCCTTTGGCCTAAAATTCCCTATTGGTATTTCTACAATGAGCTGGAGGAATTCTCTGCATATCCCTGGGTCAATGTTTACTACACAGCCAACAAAAGATCCATCAACATCCCCTTGCTGCATGCGAGAGCTTGCTGTGCGCAAAATGATTGCTGCGTTTCCTGTATCATGGCACTGACTACAGTTCGTAAGATGTCTGATTAACTGTGAAGTGATCTGGAAAGAGTAAGGAATGGTAAACTCTTCCTTGCTATTTGTTTGAGCGGGTTTTGTTGGAATGAGTATATTGTCAGTGAGTTGTTTCTGGTGATCCTGTCTTTGCCAGGGTCGATGTATTGGTAGGGAGGGAGGGATAGGGCTGCACCTCCTCTACCAGTGGCACCAGAATGGGGGAAACTTGCCATTGTTTCACATCTAAACTCCAATTGTCTAGATTAGAGTGGTGCTGGAAAAGCACAGCAGGTCAGGCAGCATCCGAGGAGCAGGAAAATCAACATTTCCGGAAAAAGCCTTCATCAGCCCATCTGATGAAAGGCTTTTGCCTGAAATGTTGAATTTCCTGCACCTCAGATGCTGCCTGACCTGCTGTGCTTTTCCAGCACCACTCTAATCTAGACTCTGATCTCCAGCATCTGCCGTACGCACTTCTGCCTAGTTGATTCTACACTGCAATTGTCAACCTTTATCACAGCCACTCCAACAAACCTCCAACGTCATCAGTTTAAGGAATGTTTAAGGCTCTTCCTCACTTCAACAATGATATCCATTCGCACTCTTCGGTTTCCAATGTTGGTCTCCATGTGAATGGAGAGACTGATTTGTTACCTGCACATCTTTCAGTACAACCCATGAGGTGATGGAAGTTGAAATGGAGAATTTGCTTCCTTTTCTCTCCTTCTCCGCTCCTGGTCTACTTCATGGTTAAGTCGTAGCGGGTCAAAGCACGGCGCAGTTTGATGGACAAGTTGCCACCATTTCGAACGATTGGTTCCTCCCAGTCATTAATATCAATGTGGTCGCTCTTCAAGGAGAATGTTTTAGAGGTGTTTTCTTTCTCCCCCCCCCCCCCCACCCCGGCCATTGGAGTCTGGCCATTGGAGACTTGAGGAGACAGGAACTGAGGGACTAGGTACATCTTAGTTACTGGGACATGGTGTCTGTTCCATCAAAACTGATTTTGCCCAAATCTTTGTGGAAGTGGCTTCAAGAAAGACATTGGAGTCCATTTGCTGGTCCTTCCATTAAACCTGGTGGAGGCACTGTGAGTGAACGTTTCCTAGCATTCTAACACGTTGTTGATGCAGAGGCCTCACTGCAATATAGGACCATGGTGATGCAAAGTGCTCTGTACACTCATTTGTGGATCTGTGGAGATTGTGCACTCACTGTTGTAGTTTGTCGAGGGTTGCGATGGCACAGCTGACCGGGGCTGGATTTCCTCAACAATAGTAGCCCAGTGGAGGAGATGACTGCCGAGATGCGGAATTGTTCAACATACTCCGGTCTCCCTTCAACATATTCGGTCGCCTTCTTCTGCATTGGCGAGCCACATGGTCTTCCTTTGCTGCTTTTGCTTTTGGCGATTTGGTTTGGAACTGCTCTTTGGCTGGCACCTTCCCCCAAACCTTTCCACAGTGAAATGGTCACCTAGGAATGAGGAACTCCCAACAGCATCACTTGAGGGATCGTGGGAGCATGCGAGCATTGCCACTGCATCAAGATGGTGATCCATGGAGAAGTTAAAGGGTGGGATATCTTAGAACCATAGAACGGTTGAAGCACACAGGAAGATGGTTGTGGTTGTTGGAGGTCAGTCACCTCAGCTCCGGGACATCTCTGCAGGAGTTCCTCAGGGTAGTGTCCTCGGCCCAACCATCTTCAACTACTTCATCAATGACCTTCCCTCCATCTTAAGGTCAGAAGTGGGGATGGTCAATGATGATTGCACAATGTTCAGCACCATTCACTGTTCCTCAGATACTGAAGCAGTCCATGTCCATTTGCAGTAAGACTTGAACAATATCCAGGCTTGGGCTGATAAGTGGCAAATGATATTTGCCAGGCAATGACCATCTCCATCAAGACAGAATCTAACTAATTCTGTTTGCCCTATAATGACCATTGCTAAATGCTTCTCTATCTACAACCTGGGGGTCATTATTGACTAGACTCTGAGCTGAACCAACCACAAATACAATGGTTCCAGAGCAGATCAGGAATGGAGAATTCAGGCGACTGACTGTGTGGAGTTTGCACGTTCTCCCTGTGTCTGCGTGGGTTTCCTCCGGGTGCTCCGGTTTCCTCCCACAGTCCAAAAGATGTGCAGGTCAGGTGAATTGGCCATACTAAATTGCCCGTAGTCTTAGGTAAGGGGTAAATGTAGGGGTATGGGTGGGTTGCGCTTCGGCGGGGCGGTGTGGACTTGTTGGGCCGAAGGGCCTGTTTCCACACTGTAAGTAATCTAATCTAATCTAATCTAATCATCTCCTGACTCTCCAATCCCTATCTACCATCTATAAGGCACAAGTCAGGAGTGTGAGGGAATACTGTCACCCAATTGGATAGGTGCAGCTCTAACAACACTCAGGAAACTGGACACCATCCAGGACAAAGTAGCCTGCTTGATTTGCACCACATCCACAAACATCCACTCCCTCCACCACCAATGTTCAGTGTATATTATCTACAAGACGCACTTCAGGAATTCACTACAGATTCTCAGATAGCACCTTCCAAACCCGTGACCACTTCCATCCAGAAGGATAAAGGCAGCAGATACATAGGAACACCATCCTCGTTTGGAAAAGTATTAGTGTTCCTTTCACTTCACTGAGTCAAATCCTGCAACTCCCTCCCCTAATGGCGTCATGGGTTTTTCTACAAACAGGCTGCCGTGGTTCAAGAAGGCAGCTCACCACCTTCTCAAGGGTAACTAGAGATGGGCAATAACCACTGGCCCACTCAGTGATGCCCACGTCCCATGAATGAATAAAAATAAGGAGCTTATTCAGCCCTCATGAGTATACAGGCTCCTTGCAGGAACAATTCTTCTTGTACCACATCTCCATCTTTCCCCACAGCCCTACCAGTTTTTATTAGGCAGACTATTAGTCCAGTTTCCTTTTCCATGCCGTGATTGATAGTGCTGAGGCAGGGACAGTGTCAGCAATTAGCAGTGTAAAAGCATTTCTCTTCACATCACCTTCGTCCTGCTGTGGATATCCTTTGGAATTCTCTGCCACAGAAAGTGGTGGAGGTCAAAACATTAAATACTTTCAAGAAGGAGTTAGATACTGTCCTTAGGGCTAAAGGGATCGAAGGGTATGGGGAGAAAGCAGGAGTAGGGTACAGAGTTGGATGATCAGCCATGGTCATATTGAATGATGGAGCAGGTTCTAAGGGCTGAATGGCCTCCTCCTAGTTCCTCTGTCACCTTACCTCCGTGGCCTTCTGGTTCTTGATCTTTCTGCCAATGAGAATACTTTATCCCTTTCCACTGTGTCAGACCCCTCGAGTGTTCTCTTCAGGGGGATAGAGCTGCGGTCTACCCCTGTGACTGAGGTGCCTCATCCTTGGGTCCATGCCTCATGCCTTCTGCTCATCTGTCTGAGCTGCGAGCATTCTCCCAGTCAGCTTCGACTGACTGAGTTCAAATTCTGTATCACCGAACGCTTGCAATGAGTCAGAACCTTCTGGGGAGAACGAGGGAGAAACCTTACAAGTTTTCAGAAATTCTGTCCAGAAGCAAACAGTGTGCTTATTTTTCTGAGGATACATCTCCAAGAACACCAGCTTTCACAATGTCCCCAGAAGAGGAAGTCAGCGAGGGGCTTATTAAATCACAATCGTTTTAACTGCCTTCCTCGTGGTTCACTGAGAGGGTATACTGGGATGTCAAACTCCCTCGCTTAATCTTACCCCACCCATTTAATCTTCCCCTACAAGCCCATGTACACAGTGTCTACCCAGCTTTAAGCTCCATTCACTGGGAAAGGGACAGCAAGGGGAAGCTGCAGCCAAGGTGAGGTACAAGAAATGGGCTTTGTAATAGAGCAGGGAGAAAGTGAGGACGGCAGATGCTGGGGATTTAGAGTCAAGAGTGTGGTGCTGGAAAAGCACAGCAGGTCAGGCAGCATCCGAGGAGCAGGAAAATCAACGTTTCGGGCAAAAGCCCTTGCCTGAAATGTTGACTTTTCTGCTTCTCGGACACTGCCTGACCTGCTGTGTTTTTTTAACAGAGCAGCAGGGTGAGTTAAAAGGGAAAAGACACCAGCTCGGAAATAAGATATGGAACAAATATCCAACATGTCAGCTCAATTCCATACTTTCAATAGACTCAACCTCATAATACATGATCGGTAGACCTCAGTATAGAATCTAGAGTGCTGAAGTCATAGACTTACAGAATTATGCAGCACAAGTTATACCCTTCAGTCCAACTCGGCCATATATCCAAAATTAAGCTAGTCCCATTTGCCAGCACACTGCCCATATCCCTCTCCACCCTTCCTATTCATATACCCATCCAGATGCCTTTTCAAATCCCTACTGTGTGGAAACAGGTCCTTCAGTCCAACAAATCCACACTGGCCCACCCGCCTACATTTACCCCTGACGAATGCACCTAACCTACATATCCCTGAACACTATGGGCAATTTCACATGGCCAATCCATCCTAACCTGCACATCTTTGGATTGTGGGAGGAAACCAGAGCACCCGGAGGAAACCCACGCAGACACAGGGAGAATGTGCAAACTCCACACAGACAGTTGCCTGAGCCTGGAATCAAACCCGAGTCCCTGGCAGTGCTATCCACAGAACCACCGTGCTGCCCCTTTCAAATGTTGTAGTTGTACCAGCCTCCACCACTTCCTCTGGTAACTCATTCCATACACGCACCAGCATCTGTGTGAAAAAGTTGCCCCTCAGGTCTCTTTTACATCCTTTCCCTCTCACATTAAACCTATCCCCTCTAGTTTTGGACTCCCCTACCCTGGGGGAAAGACCTTGTCTATTTATCCTATCCATTCCCCTCATGATATTATAAACCTCTATAAAGTCACCCCTTAGCCTCCGAACACCGTAGGGAAAACAGCCCCAGCTTATTCAGCCTCTCCCTATAGCTCAAACCCTCCAACCTTGGCAACATTCTTGTAAGTCTTTTCAAGTTTAATGACATCTTTGCTATAGCAGGGAGACCAGAATTGAATGCAGTATTCCAAATGTGACCTAACCAATGTCCTGTAGAGCTGTAACATGACCTCCCAACTCCTATACTCAATGCACTGACCAATAAAAACAGTCCTTTCATTTTTATTCTGTCAAGAAGGAGGTCCTATCATGCAGCACCTGAATTGAAGGCTCACAGTTTTAAATCCCACGCCAGGAATTGATGGTCAGGGAAGGTGTGATCATCACACTGCCAGCCTGCAGAGTTGGGGATCACCCTGAACTCCCTTTCAACACGTGCCAATGGCAGATGGTGAGGGCAGGAGAGTGCCCTGACTGAGGTTCTCTAAGCGGGGACGTCACGAAACTGGTGTTCTTGGAAACATATCCTCCGAAAGTTAGCATCCAGCTCACTTCTGGACAAGATTTCTGAAAACTCGTAAGGTTTCTCACTCATTCTTCCCATCACTCTGTGACTCATTGCAAATATTCAGTAACGGAAAGAGTACGCAACTCTCTACAATCACTGAGGCCCTGCTATAGGAAGGATATTATTAAGCTAGAGAGGGGTCAGTGAACATTCACCAGGACATTGCCAGGAAGGGACGGTTTGAGTTATAAGGAGAGGCTGGGACATTTTTCGCCGGTGCAGAGGAGGTTGAGGGGTGACCTTGTAGAGGTTTATAAAATCACAAGAGGTACAGATAAGGTGTCATTTCCCTAGCGTGGGGGATTCCAAGACTAGGGGGCATGTTTTTAAGGTGAAAGGAGAGAGATTTCAAAAAGACAAGAGGGGCAACTCTTTTACACAGAGAGTGGTCTGTATGTGGAATGAATTTCCAAGGGAATTGGTGGATGCAAATACAGTTACAACATTTAAAAGACATTTGGGTAAGTACATGAGAAAGTAATGTTTGGAAGTATATGGGCAAGCAGGTGGGACTAGTTTATAGTCGACCTGAACTGGTTGGACAGGAGGGGCTGACTCCCTAATCTCAAGGCAACACTGTGTATGTGAATGTTGTTATAGCAGCTCAGACTCATTGAGGGACAGTCAGAGTGAGTCAGACTTGCACCCCATCCTAGCTGCTTCCTTGTTTATCTGTGGGTGAAGGGTGCTGTCAGTCTTCAGGCAGAGAGCAGAGGAATTAAAATGATAGTTATTTATATATTTAATACTTACTGTCGTACAATCTCTAACGCAAACACAAAACTAAAACCCCAAAGAACTACTGGACATCAGAAACAAAAACAAAAATTGTTGGAGAAACTCAGCAAATGTGGCAGCATCTGTGGAGAGACCCTGCTTTAGAACTGGAACTGCAATCTCTATTGGTTTGTGCTTTAAGGTGTTTATTAGTACAGACCTTTAGTAGCAATTTGGTTTACTTGAAGCAATCCCACTGTGCAGAAAGAGGTTGTTCAGCCCATCAAGTCTGCACTGACCCTCCAAACAACATGCCACCCAGTCCCCCACCTTATCCCAGTAACTCTACATTTACCATGGGTAATCCACATAACCTACAGATCCCTGGACACTATCTAGCACAGAGGGGCAACTTAGCATGGTCAATCTACCGAACCTGCTCATCTTCGGGCTATGAGAGGAAACCCACAGAGAGAGAGAGAGAGAGAGGGAGAGGGAGAGAGAGAATGTGCAAACTCCACACTGACAGTCACTCAACTGTAGAATTGAACCCAGGTCACTGACACTGTGAGGCAGCAGTGCTAACCACTGAGCCACTGTGCTGCCTGACATGCATTTACATACAGTGCCCTGTACATCACAAATGGAGAGAGCATTGAGACAGATTGCAGCTATGTTAACTTAACATATGGTGACTGCCATTCTCCGATTTAATTCCTCAGAGCATGCTTTGATCTATCAGGATCAAATTGGTTTAATTTAAATTCAGTTAATAAAGTCATAAACTAGTCTCATTAATGATTATGGTAACTGTCATTGATTGTAGGAAAAACCCATCTGGTTCACTAGCTCACTGGGGTGGTATGGTGGCTCAGTGGTTAGCACTGTTGCCTCACAGCGCCAGGGACCTGGATTCGATTCCAGCCCTGAGCGACTGTCTGTGTGGAGTTTGCACATTTCTCCCTGCGTCAGCATGGGTTTCCTCCGGGTGCTCTGCTTTCCTCCCCACAGTCCAAAGGTGTGCAGGCCAGGTGAATTGGCTATGCTGAATTGCCCGTAGTGTTAGGTGCCTCATTCTGAGGGAAATGGGTCTGGGTGGGTTATGCTTCAGAGGGTTAGTGTGGACTTGTTGGGCCGAAGGGCCTGTTTCCACATTGTAGGGAATCTAATCTAATCTGGTGCCCTTTAGGGAAGGAAACTGCCATCCTTACCTGGTCTGGCCTACATGTAGCTCCAGACTCACAGCAATGTGGTTGACTCTTCTGAAATGGGCCATTCAGTTCAAGGATAATTAGGTACATGGAATAAATGGTGGCTTTTCCAGTGAAACCCACTCCCCCTGTTAAGCAAAAAGAAAACCAGTTACTGGCTGAGTAGATATTTCCTCCATTAAATATTGGGAAGACTGAAGCCATTGTTTTCAGTCCCTGCTCCGTACTCTATTCCCAAGTTGTTAACATTCCTCTCCATGGAAACTCCCTGAGGTTGAACCAGATTGTTTGTAATCTCGGTGTCATATTTCTGAAAGTAAGTGTTTCATGTGCAGCAGGTGGTGAAGAAGGTAAATGGTATGTTAGCCTTTAGAGTGAGAGGATTCGAGTACAGGAGCAGGGATGTCTTGCTGCAAGTGTCCAGGGGCCTTGGTGAGACCACAGCTGGAGTACTGTGTGAAGATTTGATCTCTTTATCTGAGGAAGGATGTTCTGGCTATGGATTTGGAAATGCTGGTGTTGGACTGGGGTGTACAAAGTTAAAAATCACACAACACCAGGTTATAGCCCAACAGGCACAGAATTTATAGCAAAATTTTGTAACTGAAATTATACATTGAAAAAGACCTGGATTGTTTGTTTAGTCTCTCATCTTTTAGAATGACCATGTTGGTGTCAGTTCTTTCATATGTAAATCCCAGAACTTTTTTAAAAGCTACATTCTCAAGTGAACTTTAACAATTGGTGCCATGTCGGCCCAGATAATGCATTGAAGGTGTGAGCTGCCCTGTGTGAGGCTGTCTGTGCCACAATGGTCAGGCTGATTCTAATCTAAAAAAACGGATTTACAGAATCTTTCATGGATTCATGCAGTTTTTGAGCAAAGTAAAGTGTAATTCTGCAAGTACAAATTCACTCCATAAACTTATATGTGTATGGGTGCATGTGGGTCTGTGTGTGTATGTGTTGGGGGGGGGGGGAGGGATGGATATGTATGATTGTCTGTGAGAGAGTGAGTGTAAAGGGATATAAGTCTGTGAGAGGGCTCTGAGGATAAGGTGGGAAAGTGAAGTTCAGTCACACATCATCCATGATTTTGTTGAATGGTGGAGGAGTCACCTTTGGTCTGCTCCTGCTCCCGTTCCTTGTGTTACCTCATTACCTTGCTTCCAATTCCCTTGCCTTCCCTATCTCCATAATCTCCCCAGCCCCAAAACCCTCCAAGCTCCCCTAATTCATGATGTTTATCATTCCACCTTCACTGTCACCTACTTCCCTCAACCTCTTTTCTTCTTGTTTCTGTTTGTGAACTGTTGGTATCACTGGATGGGCCAACAACTATTGCCCATCTCTGATTGGCCAGAGGGTAGATAAGAGTCAACCACATTACTGTGGGTCTGGAGTCACATGTAGGCCAGGCCAGACAAGGACAGCCCATTTCCTTCCCTGAAAGGCATTTATAAACCATGATGTGGAGATGCTGGTGTTGGACTGGGGTGTACAACGATAAAAATCACACAACACCAGGTTATAGTCCAACAGGTTTATTTGGAAGCATTAACTACTTGGAATTAATAAACCAGACCTTCTTAAAGGTACTCAACAGAGTATATGTTGTCACTATTAAACGGTTGTTTTAATTCCAGAATATTTATTGAATTCAAATGTTGTCATGGTGTGATTCAAATCTCGGTGCCTCGAACATTAGCCTGGGGTTCTGGGTTGCTAGTCCAGTCACATTACCATGACTCCACCACTATCTCCAAAACCTACGATATTGACTGTGCTTTGGGTTATCGGGCCAACCCTCTCGATACAGAGGTGATCAGTGAGCTTACGTGGTGAAAGTGTGATGCTTAATGAAGCCAGCAGTACAGGTTCAATCCCTGTACTGGCTGTAGCAGCTCAAGGAGACCTGTGCCTTCACCTTATCCCAC
The DNA here is from genome assembly GCF_004010195.1 of Chiloscyllium plagiosum. Taxonomy (NCBI): domain Eukaryota; kingdom Metazoa; phylum Chordata; class Chondrichthyes; order Orectolobiformes; family Hemiscylliidae; genus Chiloscyllium; species Chiloscyllium plagiosum. The sequence continues at coordinate 6,596,307 of NC_057723.1, forward strand.
ACTCAGCAAGTGGTGCCTCTCAAGTGTCTTATAACCAATCGCTACTGTCTTCCTCTTTCATGGAGAGAGACGTTTAGTTGCTTTGTGCGACTACGATTGAAGTTTGGGATCAGATTCTTTTTTCCTTCACCCAGAGATTGGTGAGCCTGTGGAATTCTCTGTCACAGGTTGAGGCCAAAATATTTGAATGCTTTCAAGAAGGAGGTAGATAGAGGATGGGCTAAAAGGGATCAAAGAGGGAGCAAGCAGGAAACGGGACTGAATTGGACGATTAGCCACGATGGTATTGAATAGTGCAGCAGGCACTGCGGGCCGAATGGCATCATCTGTTTGATTAAACAATTTGGTAAGCTCTCCTGGGTTAAAAGGGCTAAATAAATACAAGCTATTGCTGCTATGACTGAGGCTGGGAAAGCCACATTTATGTGAGTGTATGTGAGGGAGTTTATGTACTTACAAACTTACAAATGTGGGTATGTGTTTGAGCATATATGTGTGGGCAAAATCTTTGATGTTTATACTATCCTTCCCTCCCACTTTCTGGGGGTGTTCGAACTCCTAACTGACCAGAATTACTGAACTCATTTCCACAACTGCCCACAATCATGGGTAGATGGCTGGGATCTATTGGTCATGTGAAATACTTTCGTCATTGATTGAATGTCCTGCTGTTCTTCTTCAAATAATGGCCATGGGACTTTTTGCATTCAGTCAAAAGACAAATGTTCAGTTTTGCATCTCATCTGAAAGACTACACCTCTGACAGCTCTGTACTCCCTCTGGACAGCCACTCTGTATTTTGGGTTCAAATTTCCAGGCAAAAGCGATACCCACTTAGTCAGAGCTGACATTTTAAACCACAGGGGTGGTATTCTAAATTAACAGAGATGCAGCGTCTGTGGAGAAAGAAACAGAATTAAAATGTTTAGGCCAATAACAATTGGTTCAGTGCTTCCAGCAATATCTGGCCTTTCAGATTGCCAGCAGCTGAGGTATTTAAGAATGAACTAAAGCTGCGAGGAATTGAACATAAAATAATAAAAAGCAAAATGCTGCGGATGCTGGAAAATCTGAAAGAGACACAGAGAATGGTGGAGAAATTCAGCAGAACTGGCAGCATTTGTGGAGAGAGAAACTGAGTCAGTGTTTCGAGTCCAATATGACTTTATGAAATCTGAAGAAGGGTCTGAGTGATCTGAAGAATCATATGAGACTCAAAAATGTTAACCCTATAAAAATAATAATGCCATGCTTCAGTTAGACAGGACATTAGTGGGACCACATCTCACATACTGTGTGCAGTTTAAGTCTCCTTTTAGGGATGTAAAGGGTGCTCCGGTTTCCTCTCACAGTCCAAAGATGTGCAGGTCAGATACTTTGGCTATGCTAAATTGCCCAAAGGTGCATTAGTCAGAGGGAAATGGGTCTGGGTTGGCTACTCTTCGGAGGGTCAGTGTGGACTTGTTGGGCCAAATGGCCTATTTCCACACTGTAAGGAATCTACCTAATCTAATCTAAATTCATTCGAGATATTTCAGAGGACACTTACATAGACATCTTTAATATATTGTTGTCACGTGTATCAACATACAGTGAAAAATGTTGTTTTGTGTGCTATACAGGCAGATTGTACTAAACAAAGTACATGGGGGTGGCAGAACAGTGTGCAGATTACAGTGTTACAGCTGCAGAGAAGGTGCAGAGAGAGAAAAATCAACATTTAACATTTGGGAGTGAAGAGGGTGGTGCTGGAATGTCTCATGAGCCTGAATTAGCAGAGCTCATTTCCATTGGAGTTGAAAAGTTGACTCAATTGAAATGTACATGAATGGGCTGGACAAGGTGAATGTGGAAAAGATGTTTCCTCTTGGAGAAGGTGAAAGTGGTTACTGCAGATGCTGGAGATCAGAGTCAAGATTAGTGTGTGCTGGAAAAGCACAGCAGGTCAGGCAGCATCTGGGGAACAGGAAAATCCACGTTTCGGGCAAAAGCCCTTCATCGGGAATGAGTTGTTCCGTCTTGGAGAGTGAGCCCAGACATGGAGGCCCCACTTTCAGCACAGGGAGAACATTTTTGTGTTTATCTCAGAGGGCGGGATCGTTGAGTATTTAAAATGAAAGTGGATAGATTCATATTAAACAAGGGAATCCAGAATTATTGGCATGGATGGGATTGTAGAATTTGAGATAAACAGATGAGGCAGGATCTTATTGAATGGAAAAGCTGGTCCAGGGGGTCGAATGGGAGAGGGCTTTGGCACCAGCACAGACGGTTCATTTCACACAGCCAAACATCACAGGCACCAGGTTATAGTCCAACGGGTTTATTGGAAAACACAAGCTTTTACAGAGCAGCTGTCTTCAAGGAGCTCGAAATCTTTCTCAAGTTTCGAAATAGTTCCTGTTGAAGTTGTAGCAACCTTGAAGTGGAAGCTGCGGAAAGTCCAGCGAGTGAGCGACTGAGCTGATCTCTCGGACTATTTCCGATTTCTACTTTTGACAACAGTTGCGTAAAGGAACAATTCGGGGTGGGGTCTGGGGGCTGGGGGTCTGGGGGTCTGGGGGCTGGGGAGTAGCATCTCAGCGTGAGGAGAGTCGCTGCAGAAACGGCCGCTGGGCTAAATATGAAATAATGTTCTTTCTTCCGGAGATTAAAACGTTGGATTGTGAGATACTGGACTGAATTAACTCGTAATGGAAAGGACATAAAAGTCTGAAAGAGGGGAGAGAAACTTGCCAGAAGTTTTGTGATTAACAAAGTGAGGCAAGTCTTGTCTGCTCCTCTGATGCTGTGCTTTTCCAACAGCACACTCTCCACCTTTTATAATAGCTTTGCCTTTTTAAATAAAAATAGAAATGAAATCTGATCTCTGTCCTGCTTCCCCTCCCCTCCCAGCTTTCTGTTTTGTTTCTCTGGGCCATTTACAATTTGCTGCTGAGGGCAAACCCGGAAGTGGGACGCCCCGCCCCGTCCCCGGGCCCTTTAAAAGGTCTCTCCGCGCCGCTATTGGTCGAAGGGGCTGTCAATCAGGACGGCCGCTGACGTTGCGAGGGATCCTCCCCACCGCGGGGGGATTCCCCGGCCGCTGGTGCGCAGGCGCGGGCCCCAGGCGCTCTCTCCGGGAGGGAGGGGCTGGGCTGGGCTGGCTCTACACGGTCCGCATTGGCAGCCAGTCGCCTGTTCCCAGCGAGAGCAGCGGAGGCAAGGTAGGGGGTTACCGGGGCAAAGGAGGGGAGGGGAGGGTGAGCCTGGGCTCATGGGCAGTGGGAAGGGTGGGCACAGAGACGGCAATGCCAGCGATGCAAGCTGGGGGCATTGCCTGCTCCAGGCCTGGGCTCCCGGCTGCTTTACAATCGCTCCTGAGCGTGAGTGGCACTGACATGTATCCGCTTCGTGACAGTTGGGGGGGTGTAGGGGTGCGATGGGCCGAACGGACGGTATATATTCCACAGCTTGTCAGTGTTCCCCGTCCCCTGGTGTGCGTGTGCCAGCTGTTGTTTGGTTTGTTTAGTTCTGGGGACAGGGACAGATCTAAAGATTAAAAGGAGACAGCCCAGCCACTCGCTCACCACAAGTGTTTCCTCAAAGGATTGGCATTCGTGTAGCGCCTTCTCCGATTGCCTCGCAGCCAATGCATGGAGTCAGACAGCATAGAAACAGGCCCTTCGGCCTCCGTGTCTATGCCGACCAGCAAACACCAAACCACACTGATCCCAATAACCTGCACTTGGTCCATAGTCTACTGTGCCCTGTCATTTAAGTGCTCGTTCAGATGCTTTTTAAATGTTCCCTGGTGGATTAGGTAGGTTGGTCATGCTAATTTGCTCATAGTGTCCAGGGATGTGCAGTTTAGGTGGATTAGACATTGGAAGTGCAGGGTCACAGGGGTAGGGTGTCTGCGGATCTGTGTTGAGTTGTTGGGGCCGAATGGCCTGTTTTCGCACAGTAGGGACTCTCTGATTCTCTCCCCACCATCTCAAGCAGCATGTTCCACACAATGTATAATCACTTCTCCCCCCCCCACCTGCCCTCATTATTTGAGATCTCCTCTAAGCTGCTTGCTCCTCATTGTAAACTTATGTGCTCTGGCCTTAGACATGGGGAGAGGTTTCCATGATCCTCTCCATCTATGCCCCTTATAATGTTGTCCACCACCACTAGATTCCACCTGCGGCTTCCTCTGCTCCAGGGAAAACAAACCCAGCCCATCCAGTCTCTCCTCAGAACTGAGACTTTCTATCCCCAAGGTGACATCCTGGTGAATCTCCTCTGTACCCCCTCCAGTGCAATCACGTCCCTCCAGTAATTTGTGATGCTCACTGTTGTAATTGCATGAGGACTGGCTTGCCAATTTGTGCAGAACAAGCTCCCACAAAGCAGCAATGTGATGAGTGACCTGATGCTATCGGATGAGTGAGAATAGTGGGCTGGGACTCAGTGCGAACCCTCTTACTGTTGCTCATAGTGTGACTGTGGGATGCTGTAAGCCCAGCTGAGTGAGCAGACTGGGCCCTGGTTTAATGTCTCATCTGAAAGATGATATCTCTAAAAGTGCAGTTGTGGCAGCAACTATTTGCAGTTTATCAGTTTTTTTTTAATATAGTAAAAGGCACCAAGGTACGATCTCATTACCTCAACAGAGCACCAGTCTGGATTTTGTGCTAAAGTGCCTGGATCCTGGGGTTTGGAGCCATGGCAGATACCTTGATGTTTGGGCACGTATGTGTTTGTGAATCCCTGCATGGGCTTCATTACACAGACAGAGGCTGTTAAATTACAATCGGTGTGGTGGAGTTGCTCTCATTGTGTTTAAAGGGGAGGGTGCTGCAGGATTTTGATTCATTTGCTTCTTTGAAGAGCTGCTGGAGGCACGATGGGCCAAACAGCCTCCTTCTGCATTTGTAATATTTCTGTAACGATCCAGCGATTGATACATATCCAGGTCAGATTGGTGTGACGATTTGTTTTTGATTCGGAGATGCTGGTGTTGGACTGGGGTGGACAAAATTAAAAATCACACAACACCAGGTTATAGTCCAACAGGTTTATTTGGAAGCACTAGCTTTCGGAGTACTGCTCGGAGTACTGGTTGTGAACAATCACATGATGAAGGAGCAGCGCTCCAAAAGCTAGTGCTTCCAAATAAACCTGTTGGACTATAACCTGGTGTTGTGATTTTTTAAAATTTTTATTTCTGTTTTTGTTTCAGATTGCATGCGTATTTGCTGTCTGTTTGTGTGTGAGAGAGATTTAGTGGCGGTCTTCTCTTTGTCCTTGACTAGTTGCAGAAGTATGTTCTGGTCCTGGGACACCGTGCCTTGGCCCTGGATTGGGAATGTCAGTTGTTTGAAAGGTGTTCTGGGAAATTCAGGCTCCCTCTGCTTGGACCACTGCCGAGGCAAAAGTGAGGACTGCAGATGCTGGAAACAAGAGTTTAGATCAAAGTAGTGCTGGAAAAGCACAGCAGGTCAGGCAGCATCTGAGGAGCAGGAAAATCGACGTTTCGAGCAAAAGCCCTTCATCAGGAATAGAATTGGACCACTGCCTCATGAGTCAGCACCCACTGACTGACCATGCCGAACCTGTTGGTAAACCTTCAGGAGCTGCAATTGGCTCGTTGCTTTTCACATTTTTAAGTAAGCCACTGCATTTCATCCACTTCTGCTTCCAGTGCAACAATGGATTAAATTGTAAAACTGCCATTTTCAAACCCTCATTGACTTTGTATCTGCCTGTCTCTCTGCCTCTCTCTAGGTAAAAACAATGACTGAAGATGCTGGAAACCAGAGTCTAGATTAGAGTGGTGCTGGAAAAGTACAGCAGTTCAGGCAGCATCCGAGGAGCAGTATTCCTGATGAAGGGCATTTGCCCGAAACGTCGATTTTACTGCTCCTCAGATGCTGCCTGAACTGCTGTGCTTTTCCAGCACCACTCTAATCTAGAATTCGCTGTCTGTCTCCAGCCCTTCATCTGGTCCCAGCCTCTTGTACATCTCTGATGTTAATAGCAAGCCTTCCTTGGGATAACTGCTTTTAACGACTGGAAATCTCCTTTGTCTCCCTCCCAAGCACTCCTCCCTCCCCCCTCAGCCAAGCTGTGGGTGAGCTCTCCTGATAGGTCTGATCTGTATCTAATCTGTGTTTGGTAAGCGTGCCTCAGGATTGGCTCTTATTGCAGCAAAGGTGTTATATCAATGCAAGTTGTTATTGTTGTAGCAGCAGCACTGTGCCACATCAATAAGTCACTTCATGCTGTGAATTAGTTTGTAGTGCAGTCATTATGGGATGTGGCAACCTATTGCCTCAGTGAAGCTTCCAGTACCGAGAGAGAGAGAGAGAGAGAGAGAGAGAGAGAGAGAGAGAGAGAGGAAATGATTGTGGAACCGCGAGTTATTTTCATAGCCCAACCACATGTTGTTGATGTCATGGTACACTGAGTCAAGATTTCTGCCATTGTCTTGTGTGTAAACAAATGGAAAGCAGGGGTTTTCAGACAAGATTTTTCTGATGATAGTCCCCTTTAACTTAACCCTGTCATTGCCAAAAGTCCACAAAAACCCAAGGACTGTAGGCAAAATTCTGCGGGTGCTGGAAATCTGAAACAAATGCCCAGAGAAACTCAGCAGGTCTGTGGAGAGAGCAACAGAGTCAATGTTTTGACTCTGGTATGGCACTTGCTCGGCGCTAGTTTTGAAGCAGTTTCAAAGTGTTACCTCTGTATCTTGTCTCCACCAATGCTATCAATCCAAGGAATGACTGACTCATTTACTGGCCAAGGGCTGAAGAAGGGCTTATGCCTGAAATGTCGATTCTCCTGTTCCCTGGATGCTGCCTGACCTGCGCTTTTCCAGCAACACATTTCCAGCTCTGATCTCCAGCATCTGCAGACCTCACTTTCTCCTCATTTACTGGCCATTCTGGGTCACCCAGATTCAGGGTCAGCTTTCCCACTTTGTTACGTTTTCAGCGGGATATCCCAAGTCATTAAGTTGTGAGGTGGGGCAGATGAACTAGCTCCCAATTTTCTTATTTTTCCACCATCTTTTTGTTGATCAGTCCCACTACCAGCAGAGTTAAAGCTGGTTTATTAACCCCTGTTCTTGTAATCTCTTCAAGAGGAAAATGTGAAATGTGTCAGTGATTTGGGACATTATTCTGTGGGGTGGCTTGCTGTTGAGCAGGGGTTTGTTCAGAACCCTCTGTAATCACAAAGAAATCTTCATCCAGTCTCTTTTGACTTAACTCTACTCTCTTTGAAAGCTTACTGTTTGATCTTCCCATGTATTCACATGTGGCATTCTGTGGGGGGGGGGGGGTCGGTCTCGGTCTCTCTCTCGCACTCTCTCTCTCACTCTCACTCTCACTCGTTTTTCTCTCTCGTGCGCACTCTCCCCGTCTCCCCCCCACCCCCCAGAAAGTCACTTAATTTACATCTTTTTTATTTCACTGGAGTGTAGGAGGTTGAGGGGTTGTGTTGAGGTTTATGCAATCATGAGGGGCATTGATAATTTAAATGATAAGCATCCTTTCCCTGGGGTAGGGGAGTTCGAAACTAGAGGTCATATTTTAAAGCTTTTTTTACAGTGTTACATGTGTGGAATGAACATTCAGAGAAAGTGGTGGGTGTGGGTACAGTTACAATGTTTAAAAGGCATTTAGATAAGTTCATGAATAGGAAAGGTTTGGAGGGATATGGACCAGGAGCAGGCAGGTGGGACTAGTTCAGTTTGGGATTATAGTCGGCATAGACTGTTTGAATGTAAGGGTTTGTTTCCATGCTGTTTGACTCTATCTGTGACTAATTTTGGCAATCTCAGCCCCCTCTCTCTTTTTTTGAGAAACAACACACTTTGGAGTTTTTATTTCCAAATGACACCTTTCACCATCTCTAACCTGCTCTACTTTTCGTGATGACCCTTAACCTCCATTCTCATTACCTGCCTTTTGGTCCTTCTCCCTTACCCACTGGCTGGTTTGTGATGCAGAGTGACACCTACAGCGTGGGTTCAATCCCCACACGGACCGAGGTTACTATGGAGGACTCTCCTTCTCAACCTCTCCCCAGCCTGAAGCACGCTCCACATCAATAAACATCAGCCTGGCCAAAGAAACACTGACCTCACTGCTAGACCAAGGACACAAACATCAGATAGCACCAACTCCATTAGCAAGGACAACATCCTCAAAATAGTAGACCTGTGTCTCACTACACTTCACCTTTGATGATAAGACCTATAAACATTGGTTTGTAGGGACAACCATAGGATCGCCAATATCGGGATTCTTAGCAGAAGCAGTTATGCAAAGACTTGAACAAACAGCCCTCCCCACGATCAAATCCAAGCTTTGGGTCCACTGTGTGGATGACACCTTTGTCATCATGAAATGGAACAAATTAGAAGAAACCCACAAACACATAAACAACATCCTTACTGGTATAAAGTTCACCCAAAGAGGAAGAGAACAACAGCCTCCCCTTCCTAGATGTCAGAGTGGAACGAACAGCCAATGGAGAACTGCAGACCTACAGGAAAGCAACACATACAGACCAGATACTCAACTACAGGAGCAGTCATCCCAACACTCCCAAACGGAACTGCATCAGGAAATTATTTAAATGAGCCACAACACACTGCAACATCCAGGAACTACAGGATGCTGATGAAAAACATATTCAAGAACAACTGGTATCTAATAAGCACAGTCCGCCAATTCTTGCACAACACCTAAACAAGACGACACAACACGCCCATAGACTCTAGCTGCACTATTATACATCAAAGACATCTCTGAGATAACGACCAGACTGCTCCAGCCCCTTGGCATTATGGTAGCCTACAAACCTACAACACACTGAAACTGCTCCTGATTAACCTAAAGGACCCCACATCAACAACCAGCAAAATGAACAAAATACCCTGCGAGGACTGAAACACACATTACACTAGACAGACAGGCAGGAAGCTAGCCACTAGGATACAGGAACACCAACGAGCCACCAAAAGAAATGACCAACTATCACTAATATCCTTACACACAGACAACGAGGGACACCAGTTTGACTGGGACAACACATCCATCCTGGATCAGGTTAAATAAATACAGGCACTGGAATTCCTAGAAGCCTGGCATTCAAACCGGAACTCCATTAACAAACATATTGATTTGGGCCCTCTCAGAAAAAGAACCGGAAGTGATATCATCCACCGTAACAGACCAAGACACATAAATACCAAGCGGGACAGAACACCAGCGCTTCACCAGAGGCTCAATGATGTTACCTAGTATGGTGACAAAACTTCTGACAACAACTCTTCCAACTCAGCAAGCAAACTTACAACCTGCACAATGACCCTCAGGTTAAAGCACCACCAGTCGTCTCTCGCTTGCACTCTCTACTGTGTGAGCAATCTGGCCTGGTAAGACTCAGGTGACTTTGGCTTCACTTTTACCTAAAAAAAAATCCATCTGGTTCACTATAGTCTTTTTCACAGACCTATAAAGTTCACACTGATCTGCGGCAAAGCATCTCACTCAGACCCACCCTGTAACCCTTCATTTCCCTAATTCACCTAGTTTGCAAATCCCTGAACACTGTGCGACTTTGCATGGCCAATCCACTTGACCTGCACATCTTTGGACTGTGGGATGAAACTGGAGCACCCGGAGGAAACCCACGCAAACACTGAGCAGACTCCCCACAGACTTTTGCCTGAGGCTGGAATTGAACCCGGGTCCCTGGCGCTGTGAGGCAGCAGTGCCTGCAGTCCATATCTGGTGTGGCCTCCAGGCCCACAGCAATGTGACTGACTATTAACCATCATCTGAAATGGCCAAGGAGGCCCCTCAGTTCAAAGGTGATTTAAGGATGGGCAATAATTCTCCACATCCCAGCCCAGAATAAACAACAAAAATCTCTGAAGATACTTGGCAGCCACTCCTTGAGGTCCTCTCTGAAGCCCTTTGCCCAGAATTGAACAGTACGTTCCAGCTGCTTTCGGTTTAACATTTTTATTTTGTTCCATGCTTCATCTCTCTTTTTATGAAAGCTCGAACCCTTTGCCCCTTTTTGGCTCTGGGCCGCGTAGCTTCTTTTTTAAATCAGGCATGTGCTGCGCTGCTAACTGTGTGAGAGCTAATTATGGACAGACACTGGTTATCGGGTTTGTTCTGGTTCTGGGCAGATTTTGATAGAAAAAGCTTGGAAGCAAATCTCTGAGGCTTCTGATTTGTGCAGTAAGTCGCAGAATGGCTTCCTGTGTCCAAACACTGTCACATTTCAGTGACCGTATACACTGAGCCTGAGGCAGCTGTCTGCGGAGTTAGGCCACAGATCAGCCACAATCCCATCTAGGCCCGTTGTGTTGTACTGTGTCCAGTTCTGGAATCCCACTTGCAGGAAGGATGTGATTTAAACTGGAGAGGGTTCAGAAAAGATTTACCAGGATGTTGCCAGGACTTGAGTTATAAGGAGAGGCTGGGTCTTTATTCACTGGAGTGTGGGAGGTTGAGGGGTGATGTAGAGATTTATGAAATCATGAGGGCCATGGATTGGCTCGTTCCCTAAGATTGTGAGTTCAAAACTAGGGGACATATTAAGATGAGAGGAGAAGGCTTTTTAAAAAATAATGAGGGGCAATGTTTTTACAGAGTGCTTAGTGTGTAGAATAGAGGGGAAGTGATGGATGCAGGTACAATTACAATGTTTGAAGGACAATTTGATCAGTATATGAATAGGAAAGGTTTGGAGGGAGATGGGCCAGGCGCAGGCTGGTGGGACTAGTTTAGTTTGGGAACATGGTCAACATGTATTGGTTGGGCCGAAGGGTCTAGTTCCATGCTGTATGACTCTACGAATCTATGAATGGTGATATAGACTTGATGGGCTGAATGGCCTACTTCTGTGGAGAATTGAGAGGTCCAGCTTGAGGCCTTGAAACAAGGGCCACCACTGGCTTCTGATTGGTTGAGTGATTTGTGCTCCGGATATTCTGAGGAATGTTAGTCCGCTGGTCCTCAGCTCCACAATTCCAGCAGAGAATTCCGATCCCGGCTCCTCCTGAAATGCAGAGTGCAACTGAAATCAACACCATTGCCCGGTAGTCAAACCACATGCCCTTTTCGATCAGTTAGTGTGTGGCGTTCTGAGAGTAAATGCCCTTTGGCACAGTCAGACGCTCAGACAGCTGCTGAGGAAGGGGAAGTATTTCAGGGAAATGTGGGAGGGAGGGTGGCACTTGGTTAAAGGGCATGAATGTGGCACTGCGGGGGTGGGGGGGGGGGGGGGAAGCAAAGATGTTAGGACAGGTGGCTGAGGAGGCTGGTTTATCAGAATCTTCCATTTCTTGGGCAGTTCCCACTGAGCTTCCTGCGTCTGGGATTCTGCACAACTCCGTAATACCATCAAATGGGCTATTCAGCCCGTCGAGTTCTGCACTGTCATTCAGTGAGATCGTGGCTGAACCTTCAACTCCACTTTACTGCCTTCTGTCCATAATCCTTGATTCCCTTACTGATTATAAATCTATCTCCGTGTTGAGAACACTTAATGACCCAGCCTTGACAGCACTCTGTGGTAAAGAATTCCATAGATTTATTACCGTCTGAGAGTGAAACGTCCTTCTCATTTGTCCTAAATAGGTGACCCCTTACTCTGAGATAATACAATCTGGTCCTGGACTGTCCCATGAGGTAATTCTCTGCATCTGTCCTGTCAAAGTCCCTAAATATCTGGTGTTTCACTAAGGTCGCCTCTCATTTTTCTAAACTCCAATGAGTACAGGCCCAACCTACTCACCCTTGCCCCTTTTTTTAGAAACAATAATCCCTCCATACCCAGGAGTCCTACAGCATGGAAACATACCCACAATCTGGTGCACTGACATTCCACTCCAGTCTGCACTGCTCTAACCACTGGCTCTTGGGTGATCCAGCCAATGTCTAAGCAGCCAAAGTAACTTGTACCAATTGCAAGACAACAGCTACTGGTTAAAACTCATGTGGTTAAAACTCATGTGGTTCAGCCCCTAACCCTGTCAATCAAACCGGCCTTTGGAGCCAGCATAGACCAGAGGATTGTCTTTAGAAAGAGAGACGCCCCTGGGGCCAGGGTGCATTGTTGCTCTGGACAATATCATTTTGATTTAAGTTTCTGTTCTAATTCCATAAGTTTCTGACAACTATTTGATGCTGTTACAGTGCCCCCAGCAGGGAAATATTGAATCCTTTAGTGTTTGATATTTTGTAAGAGAGTAGAAAGAAGGATTGGCCCTTCACTGGTCATGGAGAAAGCACCTTCCCAATAAACTAACAATGCTGAGTTTGAGGTTTGGTAGTGACTTTCTTGAGATAAACACAAGAACTCTGAATGTGTACATCCATGCTAGTCTGAAAATGACTAATCTGGTCTGATCCTAGCAGCTAAGCAGCCTCCGTCCTGGTCAATTCTATAAGACTGAGCAGGTTGTAAGTTTGCTCAATGAGCTGGAAGGTTTGTTTTCAGATGTTTCATCACCATGCTAGGTAACATCATCAGTGAACCTCTGGTGAAGCGCTGGTGTTCTATCTCACTTTCCATTTGTGTGTCTTGGTCTGTTGTGGTGGATGATATAATTTCTGGTTCTTTTTCTCAGAGGTCTAGAAATAGGAGCAGGAATTAGACCATTCAGCCCATTGAGTGTGCTCCACCATTCAATCATGGCTAATAAATTTCTCCCTTGCTCCCTTTGATACTCTGTCTTAAGTATTCTCAAAGACTTGGCCCTCACAGCCTTGTGTGGCAATGAATTCCATAGATTCCCCACTCTCTGGCTGAAGAAGTTTCTCCTTATCTCCATTCTAAAGGGTCTTCCCTTTACTCCGAGGCCATGCCCTTGAGTCCTTGTCTCTTCTATCAGTGGAAACATCTTCCCAACATCCACTCTGTTCAGGGCATTCAGTATTCTGTAAGTTTCAGTTAAATCCCCCTCATACTGCAAACTCCAAATGTAAGCCCCTAGCCCTCAAACGCTCCTCATGTTAAGCTTTTCATTCCTGGGACCATTCTCATGAACCTCCTCTGAATAGATTCCAGGGGCCAGTACATCCTTCCTGAGATATAGAACATACAAACATACAGCACAGAACAGGCCCTTCGGCCCATGATGTTGTGCTGAAGATTATTTCTAATCTAAAATAAAATAACCTAACCTATGTTCTCTTCAATTCACTGCATTCCATGTGAATGTCCAGCAGTCGCTTAAATGTCCCTAATGACTCTGCTTCCACCACCACCGCTGGCAACGCATTCCATGCATTCGCAATTCTCTGCGTAAAGAACCTACCTCTGACGTCTCCTCGATACCTTCCTCCTAACACCTTAAAACTATGACCCCTTGTGCCAGTCAATCATGCCCTGGGGAAAAGTCTCTGGCTATTGACTCTATCCATTCCTCTCATTATTTTGTACACCTCCATCAGGTCTCCTCTCTTCCTCCTTCTCTCCTGAGAGAAAAGTCCAAGCTTAGTCAACCTCTCCTCTTAAGACAAGCCTTCCAGTCCAGGCAGCATCCTGGTAAACCTCCTTTGCACCGTCTCCAAAGCCTCTGTATCTTTCCTATAGTAGGGCAACCAGAACTGGACACAATATTCCAAGCGTGGTCTCACCAGGGTCTTGTAGAACTGCAGTAAAACCTCATGGCTCTTAAACTTGATCCCCCTGTTAATGAAAGCCAAAACACCACATGCTTTCTTAACAACCCTGCGCACTTGGTAGCAACTTTGAGGGATCTATGCACTTGAACACCAAGATCCTGCTATTCCACCACAGTGCCAAGAATCCTGTTTTTAATCCAATATTCAGCATTCGAGTTTGACCTTCCAAAATGCATTACTTTGCATTTATCCAGGTTGAACTCCATCTGCCATTTCTCAGGCCAACTCTGCATCCTGTCAATGTCATGCCTCGATACTATCAACGGCACCTCCAACCTTAGTGTCATCAGCAAATTTACTAACCCACCCCTCAACCTCCTCATCCAAGTCATTTATAAGAACTACAAAGAGCAGAGGCCCAAGAACACAGCCCTGCGGGACACCACTCACCACTGACCTCCAGGCAGATTACTTTCCATCTACAACCACTCTCTGCCTTCTTTCATCCAACCAATTCTGAATCCAGACAGCCAAATCTCCCTGTATCCCATACCTCCAGGCTTTATGAATGAGCCTGCCATGGGGAACCTTATCAAATGCCTTATACACCACATCCACTGCTCGACCTTGGTTGACCTGTCTCATCACCTCAAAGACCTCAATAAGATTTGTGAGGCATGACCTGCCCCTCTCAAAGCCATGCTGACTGCTTGTAATCACTCTATGCTTTTCCAAATATGGGGTCCAAAATATTCCAAATGTGGTCTGACCAGAGCATTATAGAGCTGGCAACACCAGGGAATGCCAAGAACAGTAGTCTGAGGCACCTGTGGCACAAGTGGTGGTGTCCAGACCGTCGGCTGTTTTGTAATATCTCCAACCAGGTTGATAGGAAGAACAATTAGAGTGGCGAGGTCTGAGGAAGGGTCAGTTGATCTAAAACGTTAACTCTGCTTTCTCTCCACAGGTGCTGCCAGACCTGCTGAGTTTCTCCTGCAATTTCAGTTTTTGTTAGAGAAGATTGTCTTGAGAAACCTTAGGGCACCGCAGGGTCTGTGATATATCGTCACCCTGGATAATGTTCTTTTTAATTTGATTCTGATAACATCTCAGTTCCAACTCTGGAAATTTCCATTGACCATTCGGTTAGTTTTGTTATAGTATCCCATCAGCTATGTCTAGCCAATGTTTGGTTTAAAAGGAAAATTGGTGGTTCCAGCCTACTCCAACCACAAGTTGCAAATGTTAGCTCCGCAAATCATCCCCGCCATGATGTAAACCCAAAGCAATATTGGCAGCCAGCCTATTGTGACTGAGCTCATCTGTTAGTCCACAGCTCTTGCTCTTTCTGTAACCCTGTAAATGTCAGACTGTCATAGTCATACCACACGGAAATAGACCCTTTTGTTTTAACTCGTCCACACTGACCAAGTGTACCAAACTGAACTAGTCGCACTTGCCTGCATTCGGCCTATATCCCTTTTACACCTTTTTTATTCATGTACCTGTCCAAATGTCTTCTAGATTCTTTACTCAGAATATGGTGGTTGAATGGAATGCACTGCCAGCAGTGATAGTAGAGTCAGAGACATTAGGGACGTTTCAGCGACTCTTCGATAGGCACATGGAAGTTAATACAATGAAGGGAATATTGGATAGATTGATCTTAAAGGAGGATAGAAGGCTGGCACAACATTGAGGGCCAAAGGGCATGTCCTGTGCTGTACTGTTCTATGTAAACATTGTAACCGTACTTGCATCTACCACTCCCTCCAGCAGTTCATTCCAGATCCCCTTTTAAATTTTTCTCTCTCTCCCCAAAAAAATACGCCCCTTTGTTTTGGACATCCTCCCACCCCAGGGAAAAGGCCTTGGCTAATCACCCCATTCATGTCCCTCATGATTTCATAAAGTTCTATAAGATTACCCCTCTGCCTTCTACATTGCAGGGAAAAAAAACCTTTATATATAAACCCTCCAGTTCCAGCAAAATTCCTGTAAATGTTTTCAAACCCCACTCCAATTTAATAATATCTTTCCTAATGAAAGATAACAGTATTTATTGAACTCCCTTTTAAATGTTATTGTTGACTCTGCTTCCACTGTGCTTTCAGGCAGTGTGTTCCCAGATCACAACGAATTGCTGAATCTAATGAAAATTCTTATCTCCACTGTGATACTATTGCTCACAAACAAATGTGACTCCTCTTGTTTCTAACCCAGCTGCTGCTGGAGCAGCTCCTCTTCATAAAACTCTTTTTAGAGTTGTTTTTAGTTGAACCCATGCTCCCACTATGCAGGAATTCTGCCCCCCCCCCGCCCCTTCAATGCTGCCATCCTCACTGGAACACTCTTCCATCACACCCTGTAGCCTCTGTATCAGTCCTCCAATGTAGGATAGGATTCCATCAGGATTGGCCTCCCAGGTGTGCTGCTGGCACCTTGGGAGAAACGATCCGTATTCTGTCGTTGTCTATCTAAGACCAGCTGCTCCCATTTACAGATTAGGTAAAAACGAGGCCTGCAGATGCTGGAAACCACTGTCTAGATTAGAGTGGTTCTGGAAAAGCACAGCAGGTCAGGCAGCATCCGAGGAGCAGGAAAATCTCAGATTGTCAGGTTGGCGAGCATTGGGAGCCCACTGAATTGTGCAGAACTTCCAGCCCTGTGTATGTGTGAGAGAGAGACAGACAGACAGACAGAGTGGGGAGGAGAGGGAGACGGACCCAATCCAGATGGAGAGAATCAGTGCAGGGAGGGCAGAGCAACAGAAACCGGGAAGATAGAAAGGTCCCTCCCAGGGAGTCGAATCAGTCTTTGTTTACTCACTGCGCACCATTGCGGTTGAAATAATATTCTTTGATTTATACGCTATTTTCATCGTGTTTCAAAACAAGATGTTGGTGATGATAGAGATTCTCCTTTCCAGTAATATTTGAAAGTATTATGTGACCAAATGTCATAGAACCAAATCTCCAGGAATATGTCGAACCAGAGTTGGCAAACCTACATCTCGGTCTCCCTTAACGTACTGTTAAGGCCCTCACTCGAGCTCTCTCTCTTGATGTGTATCCTGCTCACTCCTCACTATCTACCCTTACTGGTTCACTATCAGACCATAGGCCATTCAGCTCATTAGGTCTGCTCCCTTGTTTGATCATGGCTGATATGTTTCCCAACCCCTTTCTCCTGCCTTCTCCCTGTAACCCTTGATCCCCTCAGTCATCAAGAACCTGTCTTAAAGACACTCAATGACTTGGCCTCCACAGCCCCCTGTGGCAATGAGTTTCACAGATTCCCCATCTTCTGGCCGAAGAAATTCCTCCTCCTCTCAGTTCTAAAGGGTCATCCTTTCACTCTGAGGCTGTGTCCGTGGTTCCTGGCCTCTCCGACTAGCAGAAACATCCTTCCCATGTCCACTCTACCCAGGTCTCTCTGTATTCTGCAAGTTTCAATGGGATTACCCCATATCTGTCTAGAACCCGCTCCGTTACCAGGTGCCCTTGCAAACCAAGGACTCTCTCCCTCCAGTTCTTTTTACTTAAAGCAGTTCACTCTGGATTGTGGGTATCTCTGACTGGGGCAATATTTATTGCCAATCCCTAATTGCCCTTCCCAGGGCAGTGATGAACTGTCTTTATCCACTGTGGTGTAGTTAAAGCTACTACCTCATACCAATTCCATCAACACCTTTTTCTTAAAAAAAAAGCTTCTGCTTTTCTGTATCACATTAATGAATGTGCACTCAGTCTTGTTCCTTGTGTTCCCACAGACGATGTCCCACTCTCTAGAATGTTCTCTCTGCCTCTTTCAAACTTTCAAAACCTCTTCTTAGAATCCCCACAGTGAGGAAACAGGCCATTCTGCCCAAAAAGACCACACTGACCCTCCGAAGAGTAACTACCCAGACCCACTCCCCTATCCTATTACTATACATTTACCCCTGACTAATGCACCTAACCTCCTGATGAAGGGCTTTTGCCCGAAATGTCGATTTCCCTGCTCCTCAAATGCTGCCTGACCTGCTGTGCTTTTCCAGCAACACTCTAATCTAGACTCTAATCTCCAGCATCTGCAGTACCCACATCTGCCTAAAGCACCTAACCTACACATCCCTGAATACTATGAGCAATTTAGTTTGGCCAATTCATCTAAACTGCACATTTATGGACTGTGGGAGGAAACTAATGCGCCCGGAGGCAACCCGCTCAGACTGAGAATGTGCAGACTCCATGCTGACAATCAGCCCGAGGCAGGAATCGAACCCGGGTCCCTGGCGCTGTGAGGCTGCAGTGCTAACCACTGCGCCACCGTGCCACTCTTATCAAAAGCCACGCACTCTGACACAGATTGGCCACTTCCCCAGTCTTGTTTCCTTAGCTTTATCATTCACACCTCCTAGGAATGCCTCAGGATATTTTGTATAGCCCAGTTATTATGCACAAGTAAGTTGTTTTTGTTGGACCTGAACTTGGGATCACGCACAAGATGGCAGTTTGTTTTGGAAAGCCTATGGTCTAGTTATTGGTGAGAAACCGCAACAGAAACTGGGCAGTTCTGGCAGCATTTGTTGGAAGAAATCAGAGTTAACGTTTCAGGGTGCAGTGACCCTCCTTCAGAACAGCTCGGAAAGTGCAGTATTTATGCTGAAGTCAAGGCTGGGGGAAGGGTGAAGGGCAGGTAAGTGGATACATGGAGATGGAGCCCAGAGACAGTGAGATGTGGGGGAAAAAAAGTAGGTAAAGAAGGAGATTGTGGATAGTAGGAGAATGTGAGGATTACAATTCCTGATGAAGGGTTCCTCGGATGCTGTCTGACTGGTGTGCTTTTCCAGCACCACACTCTTCCATTGTGGATAGGAAGCAGCGACAGGAGAAAAACTGAATAAGTGATGATAAAGGCTGAGAGTAGGGTGGGTAAGCTGCGCCATATTATGTGATAATAGGCCTGGGGACTGGGTGAGATCGGGAGACCTTTCTAAAAGCAATCTGCATTGAGCTGGACTGGGTGTGGGGGTGGGTTAAAAAAATATTGAAGGATGGAATCGGGCTGTAATGTTATTGAACTTCTATGCTGAGTCTGAGAGGCTGCAGGATTCCCAGGTGGAAAATTAGATGTTGTTGTGTGAGTCTGTGCTCAGGCTGGAACACTGCAGCAGGCCGCAGAGTTGTTGCCATGGCAACACTGTTGAAATGGCAGGCTGCTGAAAACTCGGTCATTTTTACAGACAAATCCAGCATCTCCTTTCCCACTTGGAGACCCTGCGGCCTCTGCATCGAGTTCAATAACTTTAGAATCTGATTCCATCCTTCCATTCTTTCTGATTTTGATTTATTTTCACTTGTATCGAGGCACAGTGAAAAGCTTTGTCTTGCGAGCAATACAGGCAGATCACAGAGTTAAGTAGCACAGACAAGTAATAGATAAACAGCAGCAAAAACAAAAACACAGGTACAGGTGAATGTTAAGATTTTGAGAGTCCATTCAGTATTCTAACCACAGTTGGGTAGAAACTGTTTTGAAACTGGCTGGTGCGTGTGTTCAGGCTTCTGTACCTTCTCCCTGATGGTAGAGGTTGTAGAAAAACATTGCCAGGGTGGGATGGTTTTTGAGAATGCTGGTGGCCTTTCCTTGACAGCGGGCCTGGTAGATGGATTCTGTAGATGCGAGGTTGGCC
Organism: Chiloscyllium plagiosum; assembly: GCF_004010195.1. NCBI lineage: Eukaryota > Metazoa > Chordata > Chondrichthyes > Orectolobiformes > Hemiscylliidae > Chiloscyllium > Chiloscyllium plagiosum. The sequence goes on from NC_057723.1 coordinate 6,615,615, forward strand.
TTTGCGATTGTCGGGGTCGAGTTCACCACTCTCTGTAACCGTCTCCGATCTTTAATTATGCAATTGCCATACCAGGTAGTGATACATCCAGATAAAATAAAAAACTTAGAGGTATACAGGTCACATTACACAGGGCATGCCCTAGGCAAGATCAATGTTAACAAGGTCAGCGTTATTCAAGGTTAGAGTCCATTCATCATCTAATAACGGCTGGGAAGAAGCTATTCCTGAACCTGTTGGTGTGTGTGTGTTCAGGCTCCTGTATCTCGTCCGATGGAAGAGGTTGTAGGAGAGCATTAGTGGAGTATAATGGGTCTTTGATGATGGCAGCCTTTCTGCAGCAGCGAGCGGTGTAAATGGAGTCCCATGCCCAGTCCTGTCATGACATGGGTTGCTTTTAGCAAAGTCATCCATTTTCATCTATTCCCAGGCTCATTATAGCATAATATGGGTTGCATTCAGTACAGCTCACCCATTTTCTCCTACTCTAAGCCCTTTATTATCACTTATTCAATTTCTGTTCTGCCCTGATCTGCTAGAATAATCTCCTTGTACACCTATCCCCTTTCCCCATCTTCACCCAACCTCCGTCCCCTAATCTCATCTGCAGCATAAATACCATGTTTTCTGAACTACTGTCAGTTCTGAGCAAGGGATACCAGACTCGAAACATTAACTCTTGTTTTCTTCCCATTGCGGAGTTTCTCCACCAATTTCTGTTTTTGTTTCGAAGCTCCAGCATCCAGTTCTTTATCAGTTTAATTTTATCACTTAGAAATGTTAGTTTTTTTTAAAAAGGTGTGAGAATCTTACACACAGGCATGGATTCCTCTTGAGCTGCTAGGTGAAAGGGCAGAGTGTATGGCTGTACCAAGCTGAGAGAATAAGGGAGATCAGAGAAACCAGAAAGTCAATCAGTTCATCTTTTCCTTGTTCGCTCTTCGAAACCACCTTTGTCGCTTTTATATCTCTGTAGATCTGTAACTTCCTCACACTCTCGAGTGCCTGTCCACCTTTTGTAAAATGTCGTAATCCTCCATCTTGTCAGGTAGAAAGTTCCAGATCTTGACAGTTCTCTGAGCAGAAAACAAAATCTCGCCATACCTTTCTCGCTCTCTCACTCACTGGCAGGAATGCCTTATTTTTCTCTCCCTCAGTTGTACCTACTTCTCACAATCACTCAATCCTCCATTAACTTCTCTCTTTTTCAAGGAGAGCGGTGTTGATTTTTCCAATCTCTCTCTCTCCACGACTGAAGTTCTTCAATATCTTGTTCCTGTGTCCTGTCAACATTAAGATGTGTGACTGCTGAAATCTTTCTGTTGATCCACACATTTCAACATTGGGCAGTTTGTGAGGCAAGGAATAATAATGTAATCATTTTTAGAAGCGCTGAATTACCCAACCTCAGTTTCAGTTTAAAACCTGACATAATTATAAACTGAAAGTGCAGATTACTCAATCCCCATCTCCTTGTATGATGTATACCTCATTGACAGAAACAAAACAAAGCACTTAGAGTCATTGAGATGCACAGGTATGGAAACAGACCCTTCTGCCCAACCCGTCCATGCTGACCAGATATCCCAACCCAATCTAGTCCCACCTGCCAGCACCCGGCCCATATCCCTCCAAACCCTTCCTATTCATATACCCATCCAAATGCCTCTTAAATGTTGCAATTGTACCAGCCTCCACCACATCCTCTGGCAGCTCATTCCATACCCGTACCACCCTCTATGTGGAAAAAGTTGCCTCATAGGTCTCTTTTATATCTTTCCCCTCTCAACCTATGCCCGCTAGCTCTGGATTCCCCGACCCAGGGAAAAGACTTTGCCTATTTACCCTATCCATGCCCCTCATAATTTTGTAAACCTCTAAGGTCACCCCTCAGCCTCCAACGCTCCAGGGAAAACAGCTCTAGCCTGTTCAGCCTCTCCCTATAGCTCAAATCTTCCAACCCTGGCAACATCCTTATAAATCTTTTCTGAACCCTTTCAAGTTTCACAACATCTTTCCGATAGGAAAAAGACCAGAATTGCATGCAATATTCCAACAGTGGCCTAACCAATGTCCTGTACAGCCGCAACATGACCTCCTAACTCCTGTACTCAATACTCTGACCGATAAATGAAAGCATACCAAACGCCTTCACTATCCTATCTACATGCGACTCCACTTTCAAGGAGCTATGAACCTGCACTCCAAGGTCTCTTTGTTCAGCAACACTCCCTAGGACCTTACCATGAAGTGTATAAGTCCTGCTAAGATTTGCTTTCCCAAAATGCAGCACCTCGCATTTATCTGAATTAAACTCCATCTGCCACTTCTCAGCCCATTGGCCCATCTGGTCCAGATCCTGTTGTAATCTGAGGTAACCCTCTTTGCTGTCCACTACACCTCCAATTTTGGTGTCATCTGCAAACTTACTAACTGTACCTCTTATGCTTGCATCCAAATCATTTATGTAAATGACAAAAAGTAGAGGGCCCAGCACCGATCCTTGAATCTAGTACATGCTCCCTCATGGCCAGGCTAGTTCTCCATTTGATTAGAGTCATAATCGGAACCAGCTGGTTTATTTGAAATCACAAGCTTTTGCAGCCTTGCTCCTCCTTCAGGTGAAATTAGAGATGTACAGCACAGAAACAGACCCTTCGGTCCAACATATCCATGCTGACCAGATATCCTAACCTAATCTAGTCCCATTTGCCAGTATTTGGTCCATATCCCTCCAAACCCTTCCTATTCATATACCCATCCAGATGCCTTTTAAATGTTGTAATTGTACCAGCCTCCACCACTTCCTCTGGCAGCTCATTCCATACATGCACCATCCTCTGTGTGAAAAGGTTGATCCTTAGGTCCCTCTTAAATCTCTGCGCTCTCACCTTAAACTTACGCCCTTAAGGTTTGGACTTTGGACCCTCCCTCCTCCAGGGGAAAGACCTTGTCTACTCACCCTATCCATGCCCCTCATGATTTTATAAACCTCTATCAGGTCACCCCTCAGCCTCTGACACACCAGGGAAAACAGCCCCAGCTTATTCAGCCTCTCCCTGTGGCTCAAACCCTCCAACCCTGGCAACATCCTTGTAAATCTTTTCTGCACCCTTTCAAGTTTAACAACATCTTTCCAATAACAGGGAGACCAGAATTGAACACAGTATTCCAAAAGTGATCTAACCAATATCCTGTTCAGCTGCAACATGACCTCCCAACTCCTATACTTAATGCACTGACTAATAACGGCAAGCATACCAAATGCTTTGTTCACTGCCATGTGCAGCCAATTTGCACACAGACAGCTCCCACAGACAGCCCTGAAAATAACAAGCAGATCACCTGTCTTTGGTGATGGTTGGGGGTAGATTGGACGTGTATGTTTGTGAAGAGAAGCAAGGAAATTTCACCACAACAGTGGGACCTTGTATGTCCACCTACGTGGACATGGGTCTGTGTGCTGTCAACCTGTTGGTACCTTAGGCACTGCTGCACTCCCTCAGTGTCCACCTGGGTCATTTGCTGGGTACGACTCCATCCTGCGACCCCCTGAGATTCTTGTAGCTGCAAGAGAATCCCTGTTTCTCAAAGCCAGCTCTCATTAGTGTAGAGAGATGAAGAATCTATAAATAAACCAGTCAGCTATTGTTAGTTTATGGGACATTCCGGTGATTAAACTGGACTAATGCTAATGCTCATTCGGAAAAGCACTGGCTGACCACAGTTGCCAGGGTTCCTTTGCTGCACATGAGGGTGTATTTTACGGGTGTTTCTCATCACCACCCCACCCTGCATTGTTCACTTGTCAGCCAACAGTTGGAAGAGTCAAAAAGTGTGGTGCTGGAAAAGCACAGCAGGTCAGGCAGCATTTGACTGCAGGCAGCAGGAGAGTCGACGTTTCGAGCATAAGCTCTTCATCAGGAGAGTGCTGCCTGACTGGCTGTGCTTTTCCAGCACACTTTTCAATTCTGATCCCCAGCATCTGCAGTCCTCACCTACTCCTAAACAGTTGGAAGAGACAAGTCAGAAACTGAGTGAGCGTTCTTTCCTCCCACTGCCTGCCTGTCTGTCTTGCTAAGGATTTGAATCATTCTGAAAACCTTTCAGAAACATTCCTGGATGTTTGAGGGTAGTTTCTGCCCCGCTATCCCCTTGTGCGACATTGCATTATTGACATTGCACAGCCCCCTTCCATTTTGCTCTCCTTCCTGCTCCCCAAGGTTGCTAGATGGAGACGTGAGTGGAAATGAGTGAGTCGTGTCTAGAGAGAGAGAGAGAGAGAGAGAGCAGAGAGTGAGGAGATAAGTTAATAAGAGTAATTATTGTCATTATAAGTAACAGGTATCCTCTTTGGGCAAGGAAAATGGAAATGGGAGGTATTTATTGAACAGTGAGAGACTGGAAATGTTTAATGTCGAAAGGGACCTGGGTGTCCTTGTTCGTAAGTCCCTGAAAGTTAACATGCAGGTGCAAATTTGAAAGGCAAATGATTTGATGGTCTTTATCACAAGAGGATTTGAGTACGGGAGCAGAGAACATTAGCTTTAGTCATATAGAATTGTTGTGAGCACACCTGGAGACTTGTGTATATTTTTGGTTTCCTTGTGTTCTGGTTGCCGCATTATAGGAAGGATGTGGAAGCTTTGGAAAGGATTCCGAGGAGATTTACTAGGATGTTGCCTGGTATGGAGGGAAGGTCTTGCGAAGAAAGGCTGAGGGACTTAAGGCTGTTTTCATTAGAGAGAAGAAGGTTGAGAGGTGACTGAATTGAGACTATAGGATAATCAGAGGGTGAGATAGGGTGGACAGTGAGAGCCTTTATCCTTGGATGGTGATGGCTAGCACGAGGGGACATAGATTTAAATTGAGGGGTGATGGATATAGGACAGATGTCTGAGGTAGCTTCTTTACTCAGAGAGTAGTAGGGGCGTGGAATACACTGCCTGCAACAGTAGTAGACTCACCATCAGGGGGAGTGACCCCAGACCCACAGCAATGTGGCTGATGCTTAACTGCCCTCTGGGCAATTAGGGATTAGCAATAAATGCTGGCCTGGTCAGCAATGGCCTCATTCCAAGAATGAATTTTAAAAAAGTGAAAGAGAAGGATGCAGGGAGAGAGCAGAAAAATTACATTGAGGTGGACATTGAGTCATGCTCTCATTGAATGATAGAAGAGGCTTAAGGGGCTGAATGGCTTACTCCTGCTCTCATTTCCTGAGTAAGTTGGAAGATAATGTTTAGGTCTGTTAAGTTCTTCACCGCCAAGGCATTTTTAATATAAAGGTTACAGGTTGGGAAGAAACTCAGCACCTTATTACATGGTTTTTCTGTGGCAGTGATTTTGTTCTTGCTAACTACATTTTTGTTTTGGGTGGTATTCATCAGGAACACTTTCAGAGTGCGAACTGAGGGTAGGATTTGCGATCGCTATTCATTTTAGTTACTTAATAAAGATCGTTTTGTTACCTTAAAAAAAAAATCTCTGGATATTGGGCAAGCAGTGATATGGGGAAAGTTGTTTTATCAGCTGGAATCGGGCACCTGAATTCTGCCCCCTCACAGGTTTCAGTTTCGTTTCATGGGAGTTGGGCCTTGTTCCAAGAACATTGAAGCAGGTAATGGGTTTTGTGTCTGTTTGGCAAACGTTGCAGCTTTGTGGTAGTAATTCAGACAACGCATCACTGAGCTGTCACTAAACCCCTCTGATGTTCTTCAAGAGCAGCCAGGAGGCCATTTGGCCCATCAAGCCAGCTACCTCCCCATTCAGTGAGGTCGTGGCTAATCTGGGGATCATTGCCTCAGCTTCAGTATCCTGGCTGTTCCCCATAAGCTGAATTCCCTGTCCTCAACTCTTGTTTCAACGGAAGACGTCAACTTCTCAAAACTTACTAGGAAGAGGTCAACCATTTTAAGACTGAGCAATGTCTTTTTTTCAGGAGGTCTTGGGAGAGAATTGGGATTGGTCAATCTTTGCAATGTTTTACCTCAGTGAGCAGTGAATATATTTAATGGTGACCTTTAGATCGACCTAAGGGAGTTCGGGATTATATTTGGAGATAGAGATGGGGGGGGCACAGTAAAAGGGAATTAAGGCCCCAGTCAGATCAATCATGACCTAGTGCAGGTAAATAGGGTTACTGTAGTTTGGTTAGCATGACCACGGTTGGCCAAAGGGCCTGTTTCTGTGCTGTGTATCCCTATAATCTTGTTGAATGGTGAGCAGGCTTGTGGGGTGAGCAGGCTTCTGTGACTGATGTAAAACTGGAACAGACTGTGTGTGTGTGTGTGTCTCTGCGGTTTGTTTCTGCTCCTTTTAGAACAGCCGCCACCAATGGGGTGGGGGATCAGGGGGGTGTTGAACTTTCGGTTCAATTTGCTGAACCTCTGAGTTTTAAGTCCCACCTTCTATTCCAAACCTGCTCCCGAGGCAAGCTACATAGCTCACATTTCTCAGCTCGGCGTAGGGGCTTTCCAGCAGTACAGGAAGTTCCTGCCTTTAATGCTGAAGTCCATCATAAACCACTGCTGTGCACATTTTAATTCTTTCACGGGATGTTGATATCAGTCTGTCTGTACCTGTTAACCTTCCTTAATTCCCCTCTAAGGTATTTCAACCACAAGTGCACTCCAGTGCTGTGAAGGAGGGAATTCCAAGATTTTGACCCAGCGACAGTGAAGGAATGGCGATATATTTCCAAGTCAGGATAGTGAGTGTCTTGGAGGGGAACTGGCAGAGGGTGGTGTTGGTCTTTGGTTGGTTGTAAAACTCATTGGTTTGGAAGGTGCTGTTGAAGAAGCTTTAGTGAGGTGCTGCAGTGCCTCTTGTAGCTGGTAGACGCTTTGCGTTGGTGCTGGAGGCAGTGAGTATTCAAAGTGGTGGATGAGGTGCTCATCAAGCAGGCTACTTTGTGCTGGATGGTGTCCAGTTTCCTGAGTGTTGTTAGAGCTGCACCTATCCAATTGGGTGACAGTATTCCCTCATACTCCTGACTTGTGCCTTTGTAGATGGTGGACAGGGATTGGAGAGTCAGGAGATTAGTTACTTGCTGCAGAATTCTCAGGTCCTGATCTGCTCTGGAACCATTGTATTTGTGGTTGGTTCAGTTCAGTTTCAATAATGACCCTCAAGTTGTAGATAGAGAAGCATTTAGCAATGGTCATTATAGGGCAAACAGAATTAGTTAGATTCTGTCTTGATGGAGATGGTCATTGCCTGGCAAATACCATTTGCCACTTATCAGCCCAAGCCTGGATATTGTTCAAGTCTTGTTGCAAATGGACACGGACTGCTTCAGTATCTGAGGAGCAGTGAATGGTGCTGAACATTGTGCAATCATCATTGACCATCTCCACTTCTGACCTTAAGATGGAGGGAGGGTCATTGATGAAGCAGCTGAAGATGGTTGGGCCGAGGACACTACCCTGAGGAACTCCTGCAGAGATGTCCCAGAGCTGAGGTGACTGACCTCCAGCAACCATAACCACCTTACTGTGTGTCCAGTATGACTCCAACCAGCAGGGAGTTTGCCCGATACTCATTGATTCCAGTTTTGCTGGGGCTCCTTGCTGTTACACTCAGTCGAATGCAGCCTTGATGTCCAAGGGTGTCACTCTCCCCTCCCCTCTGGAATTCAGCTCTTTTGTCCATGTTTGAACCAAGGCTGGAATGAGGTCAGGGGCTGAGTGGCCCTGGCAGAACCCAAACTGGGCGTCACTGAGCAGGTTATTGCTGAGCAGGTGCTGCTTGATTCTATCACTTTACTGATGATTGGAAGTTAGCTGATGGGATGGTAATTGGTTGGATCGGATTGTCCCTGCTTTTTTTTATGTGCAGGACATACCTGGGCAAGTTCCCACATTGTTGGGTAGATGCCAGTGTTGGAACTGTACTGGAAGAGCTCCACTAGGAGTGCAGCAAGTTCAGGAGTGCAGGCACTATTGTTGGAATGTTGTCAGGGTGCATAGCCTTTGGTATCCAGTGTCTCCAACCGTCTCTTGAAATCGCATGGAGTGAATTAAATTGGCTGAGGACTGGAATTTGTAATGCTGGAGGAGGCTGAGATCATCAACTCTACACCTGCCTGAAGATTGCTGCAAATGCTTCAGCCTTGTCTTTTGCACTGATGTGCTGGGCACCTCTGCCATTGAGGATGGAAATATTTGTGAAGCCTCCTCCAATGAGTTGTTTAGTTTTTCACCACCATTCACAACTGGATGTGGCAGGACTAAAGAACTTAGAGCTGATCGTTTTGAGATAGCTTAGCTCTGTCTATCACTTGCTGTTTGGTACACAAGTAGTCCTGTTTGGTGGCCTCACCAGGTTGACACCTCCTCTTCAGCTATGCCTGATGCTGCTCCTGGCATGGCCTCCTGCCTTCTCCATTGAACCAGGGCTGATCTCCAGGTGGAGGGGGGATGGGACTAGTGGATGTTCCATGCTGGGGTTGCTAAAATCTGTGCTGAATCTATCCCATTTAGCACGGTAATACCGCACCACATGGAGAGTATCCTCAATGTGAAGGCAGGATGTTATATTCACAAGGATTGTTACAGTTTAAAGGTCAAAGAACAGTATAGCACAGGAACAGGCCCTTCGGCCCACCAAGCCTGCACTGACCCATGATGCCTTTCAACCCTGACCCTATCACAATTGCAGTCCCTATCCCTCTGTTCCCTGCCTGTTCATGTATCTATCAAGATGTCTCTTAACCACCTCATCTGGCAGCACATTCCAGGCATGTACCACTCTCTTTTATTTTAGAATGGTCACCTCTCACATTTCCATTGTACCTTCCCCCTTTTACCTTAAATCTACATCACCAAGTGATTGACGTTTCTATTCTGGGAGGAAAAACTCAGACTATTCATTCTGTCCGTGCCTCTCGTCATTTTGTAAACTTCTGTTGGGTCAACCCTGAGCCCCCAATGTTCAAGTGAAAATAAACCAAGTTTGTCCGATCTCTCCTCGTAGCTAATATCCTCCAAACCAGGCAGCATCCTGGTAAGCTGTTTCCACACCCCCTCCAAAGCATCCACATCATTCTGGTAGTGTGGTGACCAGAACTGTACACAATATTCCAAATGTGGCTGAACTAAAATTCTATATAGCTGTGACATGACTTGCCAATTTTTGCACTCTATGCCCCAACTGATGAAGGCAAGCCTGCCATATGCCTTCTTTACCACGTTATCCATTCGTGTTGCACTTTTAGGGAATTGTGGGCCTGTACACCTGGATCCCTCGGCATGTTGATGCTCCTAAGGGTTCTGCCATGTACTGTATACTTCCCTCCTGTGTCAGATCTCCCGATATGCATCATCTTACATTTGTCTGGATTAAATTCCTTCTGCCATTTCTCTGCCCAAATCTTCAGTTTATCTATAACTCCTGTGTTCTCTAGCAATCCTCCTCACTATCCACGGCTCCCCTGATCTTTATGCCATTTGCAAACTTACTGATCAGACTTACAAATGTCCTCCGAATTGGTTTTTGTATATTACGAACAACAGGGGTGCCAAGACTGATCCCTGTGGAACACCACTGCACATCAATCTCCAGTCAGGAAAACACCCTCCACCCCTACACTCTGTCCTCTATGACTAAGCCAGTTCTGTATCCTTACCAGCACAGACTGGATCCCATACGATTCTGTCATGAGGGACCTTGTGAAAGGTCTTGCCAAAGTCCATATAGACAACATCCACTGCCCTGCCCTCATCTATCATCTTTGGCACTTCCTAAGAAAACTCTGAAACACGTTTGTGAGACATGACCTTCCCTGCACAAAGCCACACTGCCTATCACTAATAAGTCCTTGTTTTTCTCAAATGTGAGTAAACCCTATCCCTCTGAATCTTCTTCAGTAATTTCCTTACCTCTGACGTAAGGCTCACTGACTTGTAATTTCCCAGATTATCCGTGTGGTCCTTAAACAATGTTGGCTATTCTCCAGTCTTCTGGGACCTCTCCTGAGACTAACGAGGATACAAAGATTTCAGACAAAGCGTCTGCAATTTCCTCCCTCTCCTCCTTCAGCATTCTGGGATAGGATCCCCCATCGGGTTCTTGAGACTTGTTTACCTTAATGCTTTCAAAACACACAATACCACCTCCTCTTTGTTATATTGACACGTCTTAGAAAATCAACATGATCCTCCTGTGACTTACCATCCACCATGTCCTTCTTTGTGAATACAGATGCAAAGTGCTCATTAAGGACATTACCCACTTCCTCTTCCTGCACATGTAAGTTCTCTCCTTTGTCCTCGAGTGGATGTACCCTTTCCCAGCTACCCTCATGCTCCTTGTAAATGTGTAAAATATTTTGGGATTTCCCTTAATCTTGTTTGCCAAGGACATTTAATAGCCCATTTTAGCCCTCCTATCTCCTTGTTTGAATTATTTTTTGCTAACTTTCTACTCCTCTTCAGTTTCCCAAATCTTAGATTAGATTTAGGGTGTAGGTTTGCTCGCTGAGCTGTAGGTTTGATATCCAGACGTTTCATTACCTGGCTAGGTAACTTAGCCTGTCCCAGGATAGATGTGTTGTCCCAGTCGAAATGGTATTTTTTTCATCTGTGTGTAGGGCTACGAGGGAGAGAGGGTCATGTCTTTTTGTGGCTAGCTGGTGTTCGTGTATCCTGGTGGCTAACTTTCTTCCTGTTTGTCCTACGTAGTGTTGGTTTCCTCCGGGTACTCCGGTTTCCTCCCACAGTCCAAAGATGTGCAGGTTAGGTGAATTGGCCATGCTAAATTGCCCATAGTGGTAGGTAAGGGGTAAATGTAGGGGTATGGGTGGGTTGCGCTTCGGAGGGGCGGTGTGGACTTGTTGGGCCGAAGGGCCTGTTTCCACACTGTAATGTAATGTAATCTAATCTAATCTAGGATTCCGAGGGGTCTTAGTAGCCTGGCTGTCATTTCCAAAACGTCTTTGTATGGTAAGGTGGTTAGGGTTCTTGCCTAGATTCGATTCCCAACGGTGTGAAAACAGGCCCTTCAGCCCAACAAGTCAACACTGACCCTCTGAAGAGTAACCCGCCCAGACCCATTTCCCTGCACCTAACAGTATGGGCAATTGAGCATGGCCAATTCACCTAACCTGCACATCTTTGGACTGTGGGAGGAAACCCACACAGACACGGGGAGAATGTGCAAACTCCACATAGACAGTCGCTCGAGGCTGGAATCGAACCTGGGACCCTAGGGCTGTGAGGCACTGAGCCACCGTGCCGCCTAGATATGCCTCCTTTTTGACTAAGCTCACAATTTCTTATGGAGACAGTGAGGACTGCAGATGCTGGAGATCAGAGTTGAGAGTGTGGTGCTGGAAAAGCGCAGCAGATCAGGCAGCATCCAAGGAACTAGAAAATCGACGTTTCGGGCCAGAGCCCTTCAGGAATCTCTCTTGCTATCCAAGTTTCCCAAATCGTGCTGTCCTTATCCTTCATTTTCACAGGAACATGCTGGTCCTGAACTCTAATCAACTGGCCTTTAAAAGATTCGCACATGTGGATTTACCCTCAAACCGTTGTCCCAATCTACATTTCCCAGTTTCTGCCTAATATTGTCCTAGTTAGCCCCCCCCCCCCCCCCCCCCCAGTTCAATACATTCACCTGAGGATTACTCTAATCCTTATCAATAAGTAACTTCAAATTTACAGAATTATGATCACTGTAACAAAATGCTCCCCCACTGAAACTCTGATCACTTGCCTGGCCCATTCCCCAATACCAGTCTAGTAGGGCCCCTACCCTTGTTGGACTATTTACATATTGTTTCAAAAATCCCTCCTGGATATATCGTAACAAATTCCATCCCGTCCAAGCCTCTGACACTGAGGGAGTCCCAGTCAATATAGGGGATGTTCAATCACCCACAACACCAACCTTATTGTTTTCACATTTTTCCCGTCATCTGTCCACATACCTGTTCCTGTATCTCCCACTGGCTGTTGGGAGGCCTGTAGTCCAATCCCATCAAAGTGATTGATTTCCAATTTCTGAGCTCTCCCTGTATGGCCTTGTTGGATGAGCCCTCCCTCAGTACAGCTGTGGTGTTCTCCCTAATCAGTAACACAACTCCCCCACCTCGTTTACATCCTTATACATGTTGGTATTCCTCATCCAGAGTAGACTCTGTGCCCCTGCCGCCTTTTTCCAAGTCTTGCTCAGTATTGAGTGCTGCTTCAACAGTTAAGGTGAGGGAGGGAAAGTGGCAATGAACAGGAGGGCTCATTGCTCATGTTTGACCAGATGCCATGAGATGTCCTGGGGTCTGTAGTCGATGTGGAGTACTCCCCACCTCCCACCCCTTCCCTCCAGAGCATCTAACTCCTGATTGGATAACGCTGTCCAGCTACCTCCAGTGTCTTGATGGTAAGATAAGACACACCCAGGCATGGTGATGCTGGTGGGGATGGTGATGGTATTGGTAGTGATCGTGTTGGCTGGGATATTAGAGTTGCATTCCATGACCATAACCAAGACTCTGTTGGACTGTTGCCTGATGGGTCTGTCGGGTAGCTCTCAAATGGAATATCGAAACTAGGAGCAGGAGTAGCCATTCAGCCCTTCAAATCTGCTCCACCATTCAATTGGCTGATCCCCCTAATTCATCACCCTGTTCCTGTTTTATCTTTCTACCCTTTTCTGTGGCAGAGGATTGCATAGGCACTGCACTCTCTGGGTGACGACACTTCTGCTCCTCTCTATCCTGAGCAGCCAACCCTGTATCCCCAGGCTGTGACCTCCTGGTCCTAGACTGTCTGGGCCATCGGGAACATGCTTCCTGGGTTGACCCTGTCTAGTTCTGTTAGAATGTTATAGGTTTCTGAGATATCCCACATCCTTTTAAACCCCAGTGGATAGATTAGATTAGATTACCCACGCAGACACGGGGAGAACGTGCAAACTCCACGTCAGTCGCCTGAGGCGGGAATTGAACCCGGGTCTCTGGCGCTGTGAGGCAGCAGTGCTAACCACCGTGCCACCCATGTGGTGCTAACTCTCAGATGTTGGTGAGGAGTGATGCTGTCGGTTCTGATGCTCAGTTGATGCCAAGTTGCCTCCATGGAGAAGCTGTAGGAAGCTCTCAGTTCTTTACTGTGGTTCAGAGCAGTGACTGGGCGCCTGAGAGAATGTGAATCCAATGTGTGGCCACACTTTCTTGGTTTGGCCTTTCAAGGTCATTTGTGTGGTTGCTGAGAAACTTCAGGTCAGACCATGTGGCCTGTGGTTTGAACAAACTGTGGGAACAGAGCAAAGAAAGGATTCCCTTCACTGCACCAGATTAAGTAAATGGGTTCCAACTGGATTCTCCCCCTGGGCCGGTCAGATCAATGTGCTCTGACCGTGGTTGTGGATGGATCCCAAGTTCAGCTGGTCCTAGGGGAATGGACTGGACAGACAGAACAGCTTCTCAGACATCCAGCAGGAGGCAAATGACCCACCTTTGTCTGCAATAGAGTTACTTTCACAATGAGGAAGCGATGGCCCGAGTGGTATTATCACTGGACTGTTAACCCAGATAATGTTCTGGACACCCATATTCAGGTCCCACCACGGCAGATGGTGGACTTTGTCAAATTCAAAGATTAGATTAGATTCCCTACAGTGTGGAAACAGTCCCTTCAGCCCAACAAGTCCACACTGACTCCAAAGAGTGACCCACCCAGACTCATTTCCCTACATTTACCCCTGGCTAATGCGCCAAACACTATGGACAATTTAGCATGACCAATTCCCCTAACCTGCACATCTTTTGGAATGTGGGAGGAAGCCCATGTAGACACGGGGAGAATGTGCAAACTCCATACAGTCACCTGAGGCTGGAACCCTGGCGCTGTGGGGCTGCAGTGCTAAACACTGAGCCAACATGCCATCCTCCATTCTGAAATGAAGCATCTAATGATGACCATGAATCCATCATTGGGAAAACCCATCTGGTTCACTCATGCCCTTTTTAGGGAAGGAAACTGACATCCTTACCTGGTCTGGCCTCCATGTGACTCCAGACCCACAGCAATGGGGTTGCCTCTTAACTGCCCAATAGGCAATTTGGGATTGACAATAAATGCTGGCCCAGCCAGTGATACAGTCATCCCAGGAGTGAATTTTTAAAAATTAGAAGCATCCAGCTAAAGAGTTGGGGAGGGGCGATGGCGTGGGGTGGGGGGAGGATGATGAGATAATGTTACATTGTGCGTGTGGGATTATTTGGATGGAAATGATGTATGGGAATATAGGGGGGAAGGCAGGAGATTTGCAGAAGGTGGTGAAACCACTGAGGCATGATGGGCCGAATAGCCTCATTCTGTGCTGGAACAGTTCTGTGATGTCCCCTGAGCACCTGGGGTCTTGGGGTTACTAGTCCAGTGAAATTTCCACTCTCTACCACCTTCCTCCTGTAGAACGATGGAACAGACTCGAGGATTGAAGGGTCTCATGCTCCCATTCCTCCCGCAGTTGGTCATGTGATTTGATCGATAGAATGTGATTGACCAATGGTAACACAGACAGATTATCTTTGCTTGATCAAAGCTGAAGATCAGATCTACCCCGACTGATCCCCCAGACTCTGGATCAGTGGTGCTGGAAGAGCACAGCAGTTCAGGCAGCATCCAAGGAGCTTCGAAATCAACGTTTCGGGCAAAAGCCCTTCATACTGTCCTGTTACATTCCAGAGAGGGAGAGCTCAAAGCTGTGTTTGGTGGAGAGATCATGGTCCCTCACTTAGTGAATTTAGGAATAGGTGGAGGCCAGTCAGCCCCTTGATCCTGTTCCATTACTCATGGAGTCATAGAGTCAGAGATGTACAGCATGGAAACAGACCCTTCAGTCCAACCCGTCCATGCCGACCAGATATTCCAACCCAATCTAGTCCCACCTGCCAGCACCAGGCCCATATCCCTCCAAACCCTTCCTATTCATATACCCATACAGGTGCCTTCTAAATGTTGCAATTGTACCAGCCTCCACCACATCCTCTGGCAGCTCATTCCATACACTTACCATTCTCTGCGTGGAAAAAGTTGCCCCTTAAATCTCTCTTATATCTTTCCCCTCTCACCCTAAACCTATGCCCTCTAGTTCTGGACTCCCCGTCCCCAGGGAAAAGACTTTGCCTATTTATCCTATCCATGTCCCTCATAATTTTGTAAACCTCTATTAGGTCACCTCTCAGCCTCTGACACTCCAGGGACAACAGCCCCAGCCTGTTCAGCCTCTCCTTGTAGCTCAGATCCTCCAACCCTGGCAACATCCTTCTAAATCTTTTCTGAACCCTTTCAAGTTTCACAACATCTTTCCGATAGGAAGGAGACCAGAATTGCATGCAATATTCCAACAGTGGCCTAACCAATGTCCTGTACAGCCGCAGCATGACCTCCCAACTCCTGTACTCAATACTCTGAC
>NC_057723.1:6631857-6650973 GCF_004010195.1 Chiloscyllium plagiosum
CTCCCCCATTTTCTGTGGCTCCACACAAAGGCCGCCTTGCTGATCTTTGAGGGGCCCTATTCTCTCCCTAGTTACCCTTTTGTCCTTAATATATTTGTAAAAACCCTTTGGATTCTCCTTAATTCTATTTGCCAAAGCTATCTCATGTCCCCTTTTTGCCCTCCTGATTTCCCTCTTAAGTATACTCCTACTTCCTTTATAGTCTCCTAAGGATTCACTCGATCTATCCTGTCTATACCTGACATATGCTTCCTTCTTTTTCTTAACCAAACCCTCAATTTCTTTAGGAGAAAGTGAGGACTGCAGATGATGGAGATCAGAGCTGAAAATGTGTTGCTGGATAAGCGCAGCAGGTCAGTCAGCATCCAAGGAGCAGGAGAATCGACGTTTCCGGCATGAGCCCTTCTTCAGGAATCCTTGGATGCTGCCTGACCTGCTGCGCTTTTCCAGCAACACATTTCCACCTCAATTTCTTTAGTCATCCAGCATTCCCTATACCTACCAGCCTTCCCTTTCACCCTGACAGGAATATACTTTCTCTGGATTCTAATTATCTCATTTCTGAAGGCTTCCCATTTTCCAGCAGTCCCTTTGCCTTTGAATATCTGCTCCCAATCAACTTTCGAATGTTCTTGCCTAATACCGTCAAAATTGGCCGATCTCCAATTTAGAACTTCAACTTTTAGATCTGGTCTATCCTTTTCCATCACTATATTTTAAAACGAATAGAATTATACTCGCTGGTCCCAGAGTGCTCCCCCACTGACATCTCAGTCACCTACCCTGCCTTATTTCCCAAGAGTAGGTCAAGTTTGCACCTTCTCTTGTAGGTACATCCACATACTGAATCAGAAAATTGTCTTGTACACACTTAAAAAATTCCTCTCCATCTTAACCTTTAACACTATGTCAGTCCCAGTCGATGTTTGGAAAGTTAAAATCCCCTACTATAACTACCCTCTTGATATTTCACTTAACCCTGTCTCCCACTTTGACTCCGTAACCCAACAAAAGATGATCAACCATTATTTCATTAAATGGCAGTGCAGACACAGTGGGCTGAATGGCATTCCCCTGTTCCTATATCCCGAACGTCTTAGGATCTTATTGAATGAAGCCTTGTATCCAAGGTCACCAGCCATGGTGGGAATCCATATCCTCAAAACATTACGTGAGTCTCGAAATTAATAGTCTAGCGATTAGGCTTTTATTAGGGTAACTTGTACCTGGTTGTTATCATGCAATCAGCTACGTATTAGATTAGATTTATCTGCCCTCAAGACAGAAGCAGCTTCTCAGTAGGTGGTGGCAAACTACCCCAACTAGTTGGAAACGGTTTGTCTCCCAGAAAGGGTGCCACGGTGGCTCAGTGGTTAGCACTGCTGCCTCACAGCACGAGGGTCCCAGATTCGATTCCAGCCTTGGGACACTGTGCAAGTCCCACACAGACATCGGATGACCATGTGGAGTTTGCACATTCTCCCCATGTCTGCGTGGGTTTCTTCCAGGTGCTCCGGTTTCCTCCCACAGTCCAAAGATGTGCAGGTTTGGGTGGATTGGCCAAGCTAAATTGCCTGTAGTGTTCAGGGATGTGTTAGTTAAGTGCATTAGTCAGGGGTAAATATAGGATAATAGGGTAGGTGAATGCATCTGGGTGGGTTACTCTTCAGAGGGTCAGTGTGGACTTGTTGGGTCGAAGGGCCTGTTTCACACTGTCGGGATTGTATGAATTAAGAACTGACAATACACAGTGAGGTGAAGAAAATGACCGGTTTAAACCCCCCCCCCCCCCCCCCCAGCTGAAGAGCTAGCACCAGTTTGACGGGCCAATGGCCTCCCTGGTGAGCAATGAGATTTCTGAATGTACACACACTTGAGCCCTGTCCTCAGCTGCTTTGGTGTGGGTGGTGACTCTGATGCCATTGACTCATGGGTTTCACTGACTGTAATGTTCTCTCGGTATTTGTACGGAGGTGCTGCGATGACTAGCCTGCGGGGCGAAGGAGCCAAAGTAGGAAGAAATTCTGACACAGAAACAGAAATTGCTGCAAAATCTCAGCAGGTCTGGCAGAGAGAAATCGGAGTTAATGTTTCGGGCCTGGTTCTCTTCCTCAGAACCTGGACCTGAAACGTTAACTCTGATTTCTCTTCAGAGATGCTGCCAGACTTGTTAAGCTTTTCCAGCAACTTCGTTTTTGTTTCTGATTCCCAGCACCTGCAGCTCTTTCAGTTTTGAGAAATGTTGACGGGCCCACCCAACATACTGTGCGTGTTAAACACATCGCCCACCGTCAGTGTGCACTGGGAATGCCAGCCTGGACAATGTGCTGGAGTTTGATGGTAGGACTTAGCGTCAATGCTGTGATGTGAGAGGGCAGTTTACTGCTGAGGCTGCTCAGATAAGGACTTGGGTAGCTCAGAACCAGAGTCACAGAGCATGCAAACAGACCCTTTGTTTGGAAATAACTCTCCCTGTTTTGCAGCCAAATATTACCGAATCCAATTATCTCCAGGAGTTGGGTCACCCTCCGATATCACTGGAAAAGTTATGCTTCAAACACACTTTTAAAAAAGAGTTCTAAAATGCACATCTCTGCCTCTGTATTCACAAGAGGCCATTCAGCCCAACTAAATCAGGGCAGTCATTAATACTCCAGAGTAGCGTCCTCATTAGCTTTGGGTTTACAATTGGCAGGGATAGCATTAAAGGAGGCCATTCAATCCTTGTGCTTGTACTATCTTATGAGCGGCACTTCCACTGCTCTTTACCAAAGCCCCATTTCACCCCCTTTCCCAACAGATAGACATTCACACCATCTCAAATTGGACTTATCCAGTTCCTTTTATTGTTTGAAAGTTACTATCTGTTTCTGCCACCCTTTTTTTTCAGACAATACATCATTTCAGACCATCTTCTGCCTTTTATATCCCCTGACCCCCACCCATTAGCTCCACTTTCCCTGTAAATGCATCAACACTGTTCACCACAACCACTCCCCATGATAGCAGCTTCCACAATGTCACATACAGATGTACAGCATGGAAACAGACCCTTCGGTCCAACTCGTCCATGCCAACCAGATATCCCAATCCAATCTAGTCCCATTTTGCCAGCACTTGGCCCATATCCCTCCAAACCCTTCCTATTCATATACCCATCCAGATGCCTTTTAATTGTTATTGTACCAGCCTCCACCACATCCTCTGGCAGCTCATTCCATACACGTACGACCCTCTGCATAAAAAAAGTTGCCACTTAGGTCCCTTTGATATCTTTCACCTCTCGCCATAAACCTGTGCCCACTTGTTTTGGACTCCCCTACCCTGGGGAAAAGATCTTGACTATGCACCCTCTCCATGCCCCTCATGATTTTATATACCTCTATAAGGTCACTCCTCAGCCTCTGACGCTCCAGGGAAAACAGCCCCAGCCTGTTCAGCCTCTCCCTGTAGCTCAAATCCTCCAACCCTGACAACATCCTTGTAAATGTTCTCTGAATTCTTTCAAGTTTCACAACATCTTTCTGATGGGAAGGAGACCAGAGCTGAACACAATATTCCAAAAGTGGCCTAACCAACATCCAATATAGCTGCAACATGACCTTCCGACTCCTGTACTCAATACTCTGACCAATAAAAGAAAACATACCAAATGCTGCCTTCACTATCCTATCTACCTGTGACTCCACTTTCAAGGAGCTATGAACCTGCACTCCAAGGTCTCTTTGTTCAGCAACACTCCCTAGGACCTTACCATTAAGTGTATAAGTCCTGCTAAGATTTCCCTTTCCAAAATGCAGCACCTCGCATTTATCTGAATTAAACTCTATCTGTCACTCATTAGTCCATTGGCCCATCTGATCAAGGTCCCATTGTACTCCGAGGTAACCTTCTTCGCTGACCGTTACACCTCCGATGTTGGTGTCATCTGCAAACTTACTAACTAAACCTCCCACGTTCACATCCAAAGCGTTGATGTAAACTCTAGGGAATGATGTTCACGCTGAATTCTGGGTTTCCTCGTGACCATCTCCTCCGAGTGGAAATTTATTGACAGCAAGTTTTGTAATCTCATTTATATTATTGTTCAGAGGCTGATTCTGGGAACTCAAGCCGGACATTCCAAGTTCAGCTGCCTTTGCATTGACCCGGACATGAACCTGTGACACTTTCCCAGTCACTGGGCTGTGTCAGATATCTCTGACGTTGTAATAGCCTGTTAGTCAGTCTTTTAAATGATGCAGTGACCATCCATCAGGCTGCACTCACCACCGTTAGGTTTGCCTTGTTCTGATTAATTCCTTCCCCTTCCCTTGAAACGGGTTATCAAATTAATCTAACTTTGAGGAACTTGTCAGTGTTGGGTCCCCCCCCCACATGCTGTTTTGGTCTCGGATGTCTGTGTCCAATCACTGGCCTCCTTCTCAAGTACAGCCCTGCAGAGTGTCAGTGCTTTAATGGAATTTAACCCCCTCAGTAAAGGGGACAGCAATATCCGCGGTAGGTTCCAAGACTCATAACCCAGAGAATCTGGAGTTTGAATCTGATCTAGCCATTTGAGAATTTCAACTCAGTCTTTTTTTTTAAATGTCAAGTCGTCACTAGGCCCCTAACAGATGGGAGAGTGGGTATTTACTGAGATTTACTGCAACAGTGGCTGGCGTGGTATGACC
This sequence comes from Chiloscyllium plagiosum, assembly GCF_004010195.1. Classification (NCBI taxonomy): domain Eukaryota; kingdom Metazoa; phylum Chordata; class Chondrichthyes; order Orectolobiformes; family Hemiscylliidae; genus Chiloscyllium; species Chiloscyllium plagiosum. The sequence goes on from NC_057723.1 coordinate 6,636,531, forward strand.
TTTGTGTGATTTGAATAGAGTAGTGTGTGTGAGACAGTGTGCAGAGGTTGGATGGGGGTGTATGTCTGTCTGAGTTTGTGCGTATGTCTGTCTGTGCGTGTGTATGGATTAGGACAGTGAGATGGTCGTATTGCCAGCCCTCTGAAAAGTGTGAATGTTTGTAGAAATGAAATTTGTTTTGCACTGTGTTGAGTTGCTGACAGCGCTGTTTGATTCCAGTGAAGGGAAGGAGTTGAAGTGGATGAAGAGCAAAGACAGATGATGGATGGACAAGTCCCGTATCGTATCTATGACCCTGGTGGGAGCAGCCGTTTACGAATGAGTGATGTCAGCAGCGAGCCCGAGGTTATCGATTCCATTTCCTACCAGCAACTGGTGGAAGAAAACCAGGTGCTGAAGGAGAGGATGAAAGGCTTGAGGAGTTTAGGTAATAACTCTCTCGATCATTCCATTTGTTTTTTTGACAGTTTTATTGCACAACTTGAACGACATCAAGACTCCAGTCAATTCTGGGCTGTTGAGGGCAAATTATACCCCACTGGGTGTGTGTGTGCTGGTGCAAGTGAGATGACACAGGGCACTGCCTCTGCAGTTGAGTAGCTGGTTAGTACTGACGAACTGAGGGCCAGGGATAAATAATTCATGAACTCATTGTGTGCTGTCTCATGCTCACTCATTCGCACTCTTTCACACTCGCTCTCTCACACACTTACTCTTGCTCTCTCTCACTCTTTCACACTCATGCGTGCTCTCACTCTGTCCTGTGCTTGCCCTGTTCTGTGCTCCCACTGTCTGTCCTGCCCCTCTAGCTTGCTCATTTGCTTGTGTCTGTGACATACTCTGGTATGGGTTGAATGGCCTGGAGTGACACCTCCATTCTGTCTGCAGTTGATGGCCCCAGGCTCCCATTGGCCTGTCCTCTGAGCTCGGGGCCTTATTGTGGGTCAGATGTTTCTGCCCTCGGCATGCAACACTATCCCCATGTGGCTCAGTGTGAGCTCAAGGAGCAGGACGCCATATCTTTAACCTCAGCACAGCACTGCCTCTGGTCTCCACTCAAACTCTGTGTCCACACCCCCTGCCAAACTCTACTGTCTCCTTTCTCTTTGCCTGCTTTGTTTCCTTTTAATCAACAGAACTACATCCTTTTTCTTTCTCCCTGCCTGCCTCATCACCATTTCTCTAACTCCGGACCTCTAGAACGTCTGTCATGTGATAGCTCCTGCCTTCCACTGTATCCAGAGCCTTCCTCTGGGCTGCCCCACTCCCCACTTGCCAGGTGCCTATTACATCTCTAACTTTTCCCAGTCCCGATGAAATGTCACAGACCTGAAACGTTAACGTGAACACAGGAAGGACAGCTGGGGAGTCCAGAACCAGGAGTCCCAGACTGAGGATACAGGGTAGGCCATTTCAGATTGAGATGAGGAGAAAGTCTTCACCCAGAAAGTGGGGAGCCTGTGGGATTCTCTATCACAGAACGTGGTTGAGGCCAAAACATTGAATGTTTTTAAACAGAAGTTAGATGTAGTAGTGGACCAAAGGAGGACAGCAAAGAAGATTACCTCAGAGTATAACAGGATCTTGATCAGATGGGCCGAGGAGTGGCAGCTGAAGTTTAATTTAGATAAATGTGAGATATTGAATTAGAAAGGGAAGAACTTACACACTTAATGATAAGGTCCTCAGGAGTGTTGCTGAACAAAGAGACCTTGGAGTGCAGGTTCATAGCTCCTTGAAAGTGGAGTTGCCGGTAGATAGGATAGTGAAGAAGGCGTTTGGTATGCTTTCCTTTATCAATCAGAGTATTGAGTACAGGAGTTGGGAGGTCATGTTGCGGCTGTACAGGTCATTGGTTAGGCCACTGTTGGAATATTGCATACAATTCTGGTCTCCCTCTTCTAGGAAGGATGTTGTGAAACTTGAAAGGGTTCAGAAAACATTTACAAGGATGTTGCCAGGGTTGGAGGGTTTGAGGTATAGAAAGAGGCTGAATAGGTTGAGGCTGTTTTCCCTGGAATGTCAGAGGCTGAGGGGCGACCTTATAGAAATTTATAAAATCATGAGGGACATGGATAGGGTAAATAGACAAGGTCTTTTCCCTGGAGTGGGGGAGTCCAGAACTAGAGGGGCATAGGTTTAGGGTGAGAGGGAAAAGATATAGAAAGGACTGAAGGGACAACTTTTTCACGCAGAGGGTGGTACGTGTATGGAATGAGCTGCCAGGGGAAATGGAGGCTGGTACAATTGCAACATTTAAAAGGCATCTGGATGTGTATATGAATAGGAAGGGTTTAGAGGGATATGGGCCAAGTGCTGGCAAATGGGACTAGATTAATTTAGGATATCTGGTCGGTATGGATGAGTTGGACCGAAGGTTCTGTTTCTGTGATATACATCTCTACGACTCTGTATGGGACAAAAGCAGGAACAGGGGATGGAGTTAGATGATCAGCCATGATCATATTGAATGGTGGAGCAGACTCCAAGGGCTGAATGGCCAACTGCTTCTATTTTCCGTGTTTTTATGAGGAAATGTGAAGATGCACTGAGAGAAGACAGGAGAGTGACGCTAAGTGAGATGTACTTCTGAAGGGCCAGCACAGATACAATGGACTGAATGGCCTCCCTTTGTGATTCTTTGATAGGGCAGGGTGTACACAGGAGGGTGTTTGATGGGCCGAATGGCTTTCTTCGTTTCCCCCCACTGACTGCCTGAGCTCTCCTGCTTTTCACTGCGGTGGCTGAGTGTGTGATTTCTGTGCAATGATTCTGTGCCCCAGGAAACCTGTTGGAGGAATCTCAGGCTGAAGCATTGAAGTTGCGACAGAAGGTGGAGGAGCTGGCCCGCCAGGATTCTCTGAAATCAACAAGTCTATCAGCTCAGGAAATAAATGGCCCGGCTCTGACCAGTGATGCACAAGGTATGAAACAACACAAACCTGCTATCACGCTCTGTCCAATATGAAAGAGGAATCGTTCCCTGATCAATGACATTTCCTCATGATTCATGAGTCAATTTCTGATTAATTTCTTTTCAAAATCTGCAGCCTGAGGCCTTTTCTCTATCTTCCTGACTTCTTGCAATCTGATTCTCTCACGCACACAAGCCCCTCTGAAGGATTAGAAGCTGTTATAATATGTACACCTCTTCATGATAAAGCCATGCCCCCTAATTCCAGACTGACCCACAAGAGGAAACATCCTTTCCACATGTACTTCTGACAAGGTCAGTCAGTCAGAAGCCACATGACACCAGGTTCCAGTCCAATATTTTTATTTGAAATCCCAAGCTTTCTGAGCGCTGCTCCTTCATCAGGCATGTGTCTGTGCCCTTCCCTCCACTTCCCCTGATAAAGGGGCAGCGCTCCGAAAGCTTGGGATTTCAAATAAACCTTTTGAACTATAACCTGGAGTCATGTGACTTCTGACTTTGTCCAACCCAGTCCAACACCAATGCCTCCACTTCAAGGATCATTAGGGATCTTTTATCCTCATTCACCTTTTTAATTCTGTGCTGTCCCTGCATTTTATTTTATCATACTTTTTTGTAATTCATGCATTGAATATCTAAACCCCTCTGCACCTCAGAGTTCCACAGTTCTCCATTTAAGGAATACTCAGTATTTTCATCATTTCTACTAAAGTGTAAACCTTCATGTTTTCCCACAGTCTAACCCATCTGATTGGCTTTCACCCGTGCACTCAACCGATCAATACCTACCTTCCTGATTATGGGCTTCACAACGTGCTGTCCTACCTCCCTACATGTTTTCTGTGATTTTAGATCACATGCCTTCGTTCCCTTTATCTAAGTCATGAATGTAAATTGTAAAGAGTTGAGTCCCTAGCACAGGCCCCTGTGGAATCTACTCCGACGTCCTGCCACTCAGACAAAGGCCTGTTTTTGCAAACTCTGTTTTCTGCCAGCCGGCCAATCTTCTAACTCTTCCATTATCACAGAATCATCCAGGATAGAAGAGGCATTTCAGCCCATTACTTCTGTCCTGCTATAAATTTACTGTTATTGATACAAGTCCCACTTTCCCACACTAGTCTCATAGCTTTGAATGTTGACATTTCAAGTGCTCATCTAGGTATTTTTTACAGGTTGTGCGGTTTCCCGCCTCTTAAACGCAATCATCTCCCTTTCAAACTGAATGTAAGCTTTTGTTTTTATTCATTTCATGGGTTGTGAGCATCTGTGGCTAGCGCAGAATTTAATAACTTTGATTTGGTTTATTGAAATCACATGTACCTGAGTACAGTGAAAAGTTTTGTTTTGCGAGCAGTACAGGTAGATCACAGCAAACCAGGACGTACAGATCACGGCGCTTAGATAGAGCGAGGTATACAAGGTTATAGCTACACAGGAGGGGCACAAAGCAACATCAATGTTTAATTGAAGTTAGAGACGTCCATTCAGCAGTTTGTAATGGCAGGGAAGAAGCTGTTCTTGAATCTGTTGGTGTGTGTACGAAGCCTCTGTATCTTCTGCCTGAGGGAAGAGAGCATTACCGCAAGGGGAGAGCTCTTTGCCGACATCCTTACCACGGCAACGAGAGGTGTAAATGGAGTCCTTGCATGTCTGTTTATAATTGGCTATAGGCCGGTTAAGAGTCCAGCATGTTGTGTGGGACTGGAGTCACGTGTAACCCAGACCAAGAAGGGGGCAGATTCCTTTCCTGAAAGACACTAGTGAACCAGATGGGTCTTTTCCCCCAACAATCGACGATACTTTCATGGCCATCATTAGACTTTTTTAATTCCAGAATTTTTATTGAAAGTAAATTCCAGCATCTGCCGCAGTGGGATTTGAATGGGGGTCCCCAGAACATTGCCTGAGCCTCTGGATTAATTGAGTTGAGAGTGTGGTGCTGGGAAAGCACAGCAGGTCAGGTAGTGTCCGAGGAGCAGGAGAATCAATGTTTCAGGCCGGAGCCTCATTCCTGATGAAGGGCTTTTGCCCGAAACGTCGATTTTCCTGCTCCTTGGATGCTGCCTGACCTGCTGTGCTTTTCCAGCACCACAGTCGTAACTCTGATCTCCAACATCTGCAGCCATCACCTTTCTCCTCTCTGGATTAATCATCTAATGATAATATCATTAGGCCATCAGCCTCTGCTGGAGGTTTAATCCTTGTTTGAGTTTATTGTGCTTGCTACTGTCTCAGTTGCGTTTACTGTGAGGTTAATAATTAATCAGAAACGTTGACTCTCCTGCTTCTCAGATGCTACCTGACTGGCTGCGCTTTTCCAGCGCCACACTTTTTGACGAATAATTAATCTGGTTACATGACACAACACAACTCTAATAGAACCTGCCCTCTGGTTCCAAAACACACTGCCTGCTGAACTATCTCAGAGAACAAACAGGAAATCCAGACAACTGCTGCCGGTCTGATGTTGCAAATCCCTGGAGCTGGAGTTCTGTAGATTCAGCAATTCCCTCCTTAATGGCTGTGAGAGTGTGCCCACCCTGGAGGTCAGTGGTTCAAGAAGCCAGTTCACCACCTCCTGTCCCAAGGCGAGTTAAGAATAAATCCCCATACATGGTGGCTTCGTTGGCAACACCCACATTTTCATGTGAAGCTTTAAAAAAAAAAGGCAATTACCTTTGCCCTAGATTTCGTTGGCTCCCTTGCTGCTTTGGTCTGAGAGACTATTCAGTCCCAGAGGGTGGGGAATCTGTGGAACTCATTGCTGCAGAGGGCTGTGGAGGCCAAGGCATTGACAGTGTTTAAGGCAGAGATTCTTGATTGGTCAGGGGATCAAGGATTGCGGGGAGAAGGCAGGAGAATGGGAGTTGAGAAACATCAGCCATGATTGAATGGTGGAGCAGACGTGATGGGCTGAATGGCCTTCTTCGGCTTCTTTCTCTTGTGGTCTAAAATCCCGCGCTTCCCTTCTGTGGCCTCTATCCAGTTCCCATGCGTGTCACAAATGTTCCTCACAGAATGCAAACATCTCTGGCCGACGTCTCTGTCTCAGGCTTGCTGCAGTGCTGCAGCAAAGCTCAGTCTCCACCTGAGCACCCTGCAGCCTTCCAGACTCAATATCAAGTTCAATAACTTTAAGGCTTGAGCTCTCCCATGTCCTTAACCCAAACCCCACACACCAGGCCTTGCTATCACATGGTCTGCTATTGTACACCTACCCATTGTTAGCCACGAACAAGTCCCCACTAATGGCTATCCACCCTCCTAGCCAGATCGCTATCCATTCCTTTGTCTGTCCAACTGTTCTCTCTCTTTGGGCTCTATCCCCACCTATCATTTACTCATTACCCCCTCACCCCACCCTATCTTCTGCTTATAACCCAACATTTTCCGAGCTACCATCAGTTCTGAGTGTTATAATTGCTTTCTCTTCACAGATGATGCCAGACCCACCGAGCATTTCCAGTCGTTTCTATTTTTATCTCTGGTTTATGGCATCTGCACTTCTTACGGTTGCTTTTTGACTGATCTCCAGCATCTGCGGTCCTCACTTTCTCCTTACAGAATAACCTGTGTATTGCTTCTAATGAAAGAGTTTGGTGTCTAATGTTAACATAGCCTTTTGCTTGTTTTGGATTCTCTTCCAGCTTCTGGTCACCAACATCAAAGTGAGTCGGACAAACGTGGCACGCTGGTGGAAGAGGCCAAGGCTGAAGTGAAGGCTTCATCTAGTGTGAGTGCCAGTCCCTCTGAGGCTCTGCTCCTGTTGCTGTCTGTCTGATGGTTTTAGGTATTGAGTCTCTGAACCCTCACCCAATGGCTCCAATCTCTCCCTCTCCTACTCCCCATGATTTTCCAGGGTCTCCTGCCCTCTGAACTTTCCCCAGTTCCAACCCTGTCCTTGTCTCCCCCACCTCTCCTTCCACTGATAAAGACCGAACCACCATGATGTCACATCTCATTCACTGGCTCCCTGACCCCTCCCCCTTGCTGTCCTATACGTCCAATCCATGCTGAGGTTCTGAATTTTTTAAAATGAATTGAGGTTGTCACTGGCTCGGCCAGCATTTATTGCCCATCCCTAATTGCGCAGAGGGCAGCTAACAGTCCTCACAGAAATCATAGGTTCCCTTACAGTGTGGAAACAGGCCATTTGGCCCTACAGGTCCACACTGACCCTCCAAAGAGTAACCCACCCAGACCATTCCCCTACCCAATTACTCTACGTTTACTCCTGGCTAATGCACCTAACCCACACGTACCTGAACACTATGAGCAATTCATTGCTGAAGGTCCATAATTATGTTGAGACCAGACCAGGTAAGGATGGCAGTTTCCGTTGCTAAAGGGCATGAGTTAACCAGATGGGCTTTTCCAATAATGGATTCACTCTTAATTCCTGACTTTCACTGAATTCAAATTCCACCACCTGCTGTGAACCTGCACCCCCAGAACATTACCTGGGTCTCTGGATTAACCGTCCAGTGATAATACCTCTATGCCATCGCCTCCCCAGTATTGTAACCCTCAGTCCCTTCAGTGAATGATGGTCCTGGCTTAGAGACTGAAGACTTTGTTGCCTCCCCTCAGACGCCAGAAAGAGCTGTTCCTATATTTCTAACTGTCCTGCTCAGAGATGTTATTACACATGTCTGGAGCAGTTGGGACTTGAACCTGAACCTCCTGGTCCAGGGATGAGGACACTACCACTGGAGCTGTAAACAGTTACATTATGGGGACAGATGGGATCAGTTTATGATGCAATCTGTCCACCTGCAAGTCAAGGAGCTCAGAGCCACAAGACACTGGGGCAGAATCAAGCCATTCAGCCCAGCTAGTCTGCTGCACCTTTCGATCATGAGTGGTGTTGCCCAACCCCATTCTCCTGCTTTTTCCTCCATAACCCTTGATCCCGTTACCAATCAAGAACAGATCTATCTCTGTCTTAAATACACTCAATAACTCAGCCTCCACAGGCCTCTGTGGCAATGAGTTCCACAGATTCCCCACCCTCTGGCTGAAGAAATTCCTTCTCATCCCAGTTCAAAAGGTCTTCCCTTCACTGAGGCTGTGCCCTCTGGTCCTAGTCTCTCTTACTCATGGAAACATCTTCTCCATGTTCCACTCTATCCAGGCCTCTCCGTATTCTGTAAGTTTCAGTTAGATTCCCCGACATCCTTTTGAACCCCATTGGTGAGAAACCCAGTTTCCTCAACCGCTCCTCATATGACAAGCCCTTCATCATGGAGATCTTTGTTGTAAACGTCCTCTGGACCCCCCTCAAGGTCAGCACATCCTCCCTTAGATATGGGGCCCAAAACTGCTTACAATATTCCCATTGCAGTCTGACCAGAGTCTTCTACAACTTGAGCAGTATATCTCTTTGTATATTAGCCCTTGAATTTACTAGTAGGTTTCTGCTACTGGTGAGCCACAGAATTGTTACAATGCTGAAAAAGGCCATTCAGCCCATTGTATCAGTGCTGACCATCTGACCCAGTGCCACTGTGCTGCCTTCTCTCAGTTACCCTGTGCAATCCTTTTCACATCAGTGACCACATTCCCTTCTGAATGTTTCAGTCAAACCTGCCTTCGCCACACTCGGGCAGGGTCTTCCAGACCCCAACCACTCACTATGTGAGAAAGACTTTCCTCCTGTCTGTTTGTTTTTTTTTGCTTCATTTATTAATGACGTTCAGTCTTTACAACTCGATGCTGAGCAGCGTTGTAGTGGGGGAGAACAGACTCTATAATGCACTGCTCCTTAAAGGGATCAGCCCTGAACAGATGCTGGGGTTTGATCTGTGATCTCCAACATCTGAGACCAGATCCACTGTGATCTTATTGAGTGGTGGAGTAGGCTCGATGGGCCGAGTTTTGAATTATTTGCGTAAATGGGGTGGATGCAGAAATGTTGTTTTCTCTGGCAGTGGGGCCCAGAATAATGGGATGCAGCCTCAAAATAAGGCACACGCCTTGAGGACTGAGATGAGGAGGAATTTCGTCACTCAGAGGGTGGGACATCTTTGGAATTCTTTGAAGTTCCAATGGATACGGAAGTTCAATCTTTGAACAGGACAGAGATTGATGGATTTCTTTTGGATATCAAAAGAAAAGGTGATAGCACAGAAGCACGGCATTGAGGTTAGATCATCATCCGCGATCTAAAATGGCAGAGAAATGTTGAGGGGCTGAATAGCACCTACACCCCCCCCACCCCCCAGGTTTCTATGTGATTGCTGGTCAAGTACATTCAAGGTTCAAGTCCATTTTGGAAATCTAAATGTCTCAAAGGATGTGGGGAATTGGTGGGAAAGTGCTGCTGAGTTTGAAAGGACAGGATGGTATTGAATGATGGAGCAGTACTGAGGGGCTGAATGGCCTGCTGCCACTCCTATCCTATTGTTAAAGTACGGACACGATGGACCAAACGGCCCCTCCCTTTTTTTGTGAATGTGCGCGGGGATTGTTCCACCAGGAGCTGCCTCACATATGACAGAAGCAGCATCAAACTCTCCGACCTCTGACCTTCCCACAAGGCGGATTGAGCGGCTAATTTTCCGTCCAATGGTTTTGTTTTTTTTTTAAGCGATGTGTAAGAGTTTGTCGTCATTCTGTTTTGTTTTGAAGGGTTCATCCTCTGAGTTTGAAGTCGTGAGTGCAGAAGACAAAAAAGATACAAGTGGAGAACAGGCAGAGGTGAGTGACTCTGGTATTTCCCTCCCTATCTTTTCACGGGATTGGGGTCTTTTTGTGTCCCGGGCAGTAAGATTTGATTTGATTTGATTTATTGTTGTCACATGTTCCGATATACAGTGAAAAGTGTTGTTTTGCGTGCTATCCAGACAAATCAGACCTCATGTAAGTACATCAGGGTGATAGGCCAGAATGCAGAATATAGTGTTGCAGCTACAGAGAAAGATCCACTCTGTGTGAGAAGTCCGTTCAAACATCTGATAATAGCAGGGAAGAAGCTGCTCTTGAATCTGTTGATATGTTTTCAAACTTTTGTATTTTCTGCCTGATGGAAGAGGGTGGAAGAGTATACCTGGGGTGGGAGGGGTCTTTAATGATGTTGGCTGCTTTCCCGAAGCAATGGGAAGTTCAGATGGAGTCAATGGATAGAAGTCTGGTTTGTGTGATGGACCGGGCTGTGTTCACAACTCTCTGTAGTTTCTTATGTTCTTGTGCAGAGCAGTTGCCATAACCAGCTGTGGTGTATCCGGATAGGACGCTTTCTACGGTGCATCTATAAAAGTTGGTAAGGGTTATTGTGGACGTGCTGAATTTCCTTAGGCTCCTGAGGAAGCGGTGACTTGATTGAACCGCAAAGGATTCGGTGGGTACCTGACAGGGTGGATGTGGAGAGAATCTAGAACTATAGGTCAGTGTTCAAAAACAAGGAGTTGTCCGTTTAAGATGGGGCTGAGGAGAAACCTTATCTCAGAGGGTTGGCTCTCTCCTTTCCCCAGAAAGTGGTGGATGCAGAGCCTTTTGCAAGCTTTTACAATAGAGGTAGGTAGATTCTTGGCGTGTAAGTGGGTGAAACGTTGTCTGGCATAGGCAAAAAGGTGGAGTGATCAAGACAGCCATGATCTTACTGGATAGCAGAGAAGGTTCAACGGGCTGAATGGCTTACACTGCCTCATTTATATGCACAGCCTTCGGAAGGTGGTGGTGAGCTGCCTTCCTGAACCGCTGCAGTCTACACGTTGACCCACAATGCCCTGAGGGAGGGAATTCCAGGATTTTGATCCAATGAATTTATGCCAGTATATTTCCAAGTCAGGATGGTGAGTGGCTTGGAGAGGGATTTGCAGGGGGTGGTGTACTGCAAATGTGCTGCCCTTGACCTTCCAGATGGAAGTGGATGTGGGTTTGGAAGGTGTTATCTGAGGTAGTATGCAATCCCACTTCTCACTCGGGTGTAACATCAACAATGTTTTTTTTCTCCCTCTCGAGTCTCGGTACCATCAGCTGCTGGATTGGCACCACTCCCATCAGCATTGTCCGACCTCCCATCCACCCACCAGCAGTGTGTACTGGCCAGAGGATGCGCTGCAGGAATCCACCGTTGCCTCCTGAATAGCACCGTTCAATCCCACAGTCTCTGCCACCTCAGCTCAGGAAAGATGTGGTAGAAAAGCAAATTCATTCAGTCTATTTTCCTCCATTGTATCTAAGCAATCGATTCAGAGAACGTAGAAACCGAAGAAAGTAGGAGCAGGCGAATGCCATTCAAGCCTCCTCCACTATTCAAAAGAAGCTTTACAGTGTGGAAACAGGCCATTCGGCCCAACAAGTCCACACCGACCCTCCAAGGAGTGTCCCACCTAGATCCATTCCTGTACATTTCCCCTGACTAATGCACCTGACCCACACATCCCTCAACACTATGGGCAATTTTAACACAGTCAGTTCACCTAACCTGCACACCTTTGGATTGTGGGAGGAAACTGGAGGAAACCCGTGCAGACACTGGGAGAATGTGCAAACTCCACACACAGTGGCCCGAGGCCGGAAATGAACCCAGGTCCCTGGTGCTGTGAGGCAACAGTGCTAACCAATGCGCTACTGTGTGATCCAAATGAGTGGGAAGGGTTTAGAAGGATGTACTAGCAAATGGGATTAGATTAATTTAGGATAACTGGTCGGCATGGACGAGTTGGACCGAAGAGTCATTTTCCGTGCTGTACAGCTCTAAGGCTCTATAACTCCGTCCGCGGACCTGCTTGCTCCCCCCATACCCTTTGATCCCTTTAGCTGTAAGAACTCTAACTAACTCCTTCTTGAAAACATTCAATGTTTTGGCCTCAACTGTTTTCTGTGAGAGAGAATTCCACAGGCCTCCCCACTCTCTGGGTTTCTCCTCATCTCAGTCTGAAATGGCCTATGCCCATTACCTTGGACTGTGACCCTCCTGGTTCGGGATGCTCCAGTCATCAGGAACACCCTTCCTGTATTTACCTCCGTCTAGGAGAAAGTGAGGACTGCAGATGCTGGAGATCAAAGTCAGGAGTGTGGTGCTGGAAAAGCACAGCCGGTCAGGCAACATCCGAGGAGGAGGGGAATTGACGTTTTGGGCATATACCCTTCATCAGAAATGAGTTTATGTGCGAAACATCGATTTTCCTGCTCCTCGGATGCTGCCTTACCGGCTGTGCTTTTCCAGCACCACTCTCTTTACCTCTGTCTAACCCTGTTCACACTGTGAGCAGATCTGTGTGTCACACCTTAGGAAGGATAGATTGGTCTTGGAGGGAGTGCAATATAGATTTACAAGAATGACACCTAGATTTCAGGGGTTAAGTTATGAGGCAAAATTATACAACTTGGGCCTGTTCTTTCTAGAATTTAGAAGGTTAAGGGGTGATCTGATTGAAGTCTCCAAGATATTAACAGGAAAAGGCAGGGGAGATAAAGATAAAGTGTTCCCATTGTTTGGGGATTCTGGAACTGAAGGGTAGAGTCTGGGAATTAGGACCGGACCATTCCCGAGGGACATTAGGGAGCATTTCTACTTCCCCAAGAGTGAGAGAGGTTTGGATCGGCATGTATACTCTATCAGTTTTAAATCTGAGATAGATAATTTTTTAAGCAAAGAAATGAAGGGATATGGGCTAAAGGCTTTTCCAGCACCACTCTCTTTACCTCTGTCTAACCCTGTTCACACTGTGAGCAGATCTGAGCGTCACACCTTAGGAAGGATAGATTGGTCTTGGAGGGAGTGCAACATAGATTTACAAGAATGACATCTAGATTTCAGGGGTTAAGTTATGAGGCAAAATTATACAACTTGGGCCTGTTCTTTCTAGAATTTAGAAGGTTAAGGGGTGATCTGATTGAAGTCTCCAAGATATTAACAGAAAAAAGGCAGGGGAGATAAAGATAAAGTGTTCCCATTGTTTGGGGATTCTGGAACTGAAGGGTAGAGTCTGGGAATTAGGACCGGACCGTTCCCGAGGGACATTAGGGAGCATTTCTACTCCCCCAAGAGTGAGAGAGGTTTGGATCAGCATGGATACTCTATCAGTTTTAAATCTGAGATAGATAATTTTTTAAGCAAAGAAATGAAGGGATATGGGCTAAAGGCGGGTATATGGAGTTAGGTCACAGACCTGTCAGAGTCTCATTGAATAGTGGAACAGGCTTGATGGGCTGAATGGCCTACTCCTGTTAGGCAAAAGTGAGGGCTGGAAATCAGAGTCTAGATTAGAGTGGTGCTGGAAAAGCACAGCAGGTCAGGCAGCATCCGAGGAACAGGAAAATCAATGTTTCGGGCAAAAACCCTTCATCAGGATTCCTGAAGAAAGGCTTTTGCCCGAAATGTTGATTTTCCTGCTCCTCGGATGCTGCCTGACCTGCTGTGCTTTTCCAGCACCACTCTAATCTGGCCGACTCCTGTTCCCACTTTTGTAATTTTATAGGTTTCTGAGATTCCCCTTCAATCTTCTAAATACCAGTGAATATGATCCTAACTGATCCAATCTCTCTTCGTAACTCAGTGCTGCCAACACCGTTTATTGTCGGTTGGAATCAGTCTGGGTCAATTCTGGGAACTTTGTGTTTGCGTAATTGATGAGTCATGGTATTCACTGTTAATGAGTGAGTATGTTGCACACTGGGTCACTCAAAACTCCAGGATGAAGTAACCGGGGTGGGGATGCTGGGGGTATCAACCAGACTCTTAAAGGGACCTCCCTACGGCAGTTATTTAGAAGTGATTTCATTTGCAGTTCTCCCTGTGAGGGGGAAGTTATTGATTTATTTATAGAACTTGATTCCAGCCGCAAATTTAAAGTTTAAAGCGGATGTGTCTCAATTGCGGTGTGTCCAAAGTCGGTGCATTTTTGTGAATTTTGTGTTTATTTTTGTCAGATATTGACGTGAGGGGCAGGAGAGAACATGTTGTGAAAAGCCATTCTCAGTGTCGAAGCTTTGGCTGGGTCTTTGACTGATGTAGGTACTGCCGCTGAGCGGGTTCTAGGCTCACCCACAGTGGCAGTTGTGACACTGCTGTCACTTTAAGAAAGTTACTTTGCTCTTGGTTCTTTTCAAGAAAGGTCATAAAGGCAGAGGTGCCGATATGTCTGGGCTGGTGACTAGTTTAACAATGGCAGGGAAGTGGTTAGTTCTCTCAGTTCAGGTCTTTTCCAGTTGGGTTTACCTGTAACAGTGAGAAGCTGCTGCAGTGCAGAAGGGTCATAGAGATGTACAGTATGGAAACAGACCCTTCGGTCCAACCCGTCCATGCTGACCAGATATCCCAACCTACTTGCGGAGCGTTTCAGAGAACACCTCTGGGACACCCGGACCAACCAACCCAACCACCCTGTGGCTCAACATTTCAACTCCCCCTCCCACTCCACCAAGGATATGCAGGTCTTTGGACTCCTCCATCGCCAGACCACAACAACACGACGGTTGGAGGAAGAGCGCCTCATCTCCCGCCTAGGAACCCTCCAACCACAAGGGATGAACACGGATTTCACCAGTTTCCTCATT
>NC_057723.1:6651587-6654902 GCF_004010195.1 Chiloscyllium plagiosum
CAATGTCCTGTACAGCCGCAACATGACCTCCCAACTCCTGTACTCAATACTCTGACCAATAAAGGAAAGCATACCAAATGCCTTCTTCACTATCCTATCTACCTGCGACTCCACTTTCAAGGAGCTATGACCCTGCACTCCAAGGTCTCTTTGTTCAGCAACATTCCCTAGGACCTTACCATTAAGTGCATAAGTCCTGCTAAGATTTGCTTTCCCAAGATGTAACACCTTGCATTTATCTGAATTAAACTCCATCTGCCACTTCTCAGCCCATTGGCCCATCTGGTCAAGATCTTGTTGTAATCTGAGGTAACCCTCTTCGCTGACCACTACACCTCCAATTTTGGTGTCATCTGCAAACTTGCTAACTGTATCTCTCATGCTCGTGTCCAAATCATTTATATAAAAGACAAAACGTAGAGGGCCCAGCACCGTTGTAGGCTTCAGCAGATGATTCCTGACTGGCTTTTCTCTCTGCAATCTCTCCTGCCTCTTTGAGGGCTGAAGGGCCTGTAATGTTTGAACCTGTGTTTGAATTTACCTTTTTGCCAAGGGGTGTCTCTATGGGATGTTGCAGGAATTGGAAAAGCTCTTTAGTGCAGTTGCTATATCAAGTCGGTTGGGTTTTCTAATAGTTGTTCTAAATTCTGCTTTTTTTTTTTTTGCGTTTCAAGTGTAATGTTTAAATACATTCTGTTTTGCTTAAAGCCGAGTGGTTTGACCATCTGCATCACACCTGGAACATCCACCTCACATCTATCTTTAAAATAAGAAAAAGTTAGGGTTTAGGCTACCTCCTTAAAATATTTTGAGGGGGTTCTGGCCCGGTCCATAACACCGTACTGAAGGAGTGCAGCACTGTCCGGAGGTGCCATCGTTTAGCCAAGACATTAACCTGCAGCCTCTTTATTCTCTGTCCCATTCCTATATGGGACATGGATGTAGCTGACTAACCTGAATTGTCCTAGAACCACGTGATGTTGCGAGCTATTTCAGAGGACAGCCAAGAGTCATTGCTGAGAGTCTGGAGTCACTTAAGTCAGACCGGGTAAGCCCGGCAGATTTCCTTCCCTAAAGAACCAGATGGGTTTTCACAACAATTGACAATGATTACATGATCGCAATGAGACCAGCTTTTTAACTTCCAGATGTGACTGAATTTCACCGCCTGCCACATTGAGATTTGAACCCATAGGCTCAGGTCAGGGCACTGTCTCAGAATAAAGGGTCGCCAATTTAAGACTGAGATGAGGAGGAATCTCTTATCTGAGAGGGTTCTAAGTCTTTGGAACTCCTTGCCATAGAGAGCGAGCTGTGAGGGCCGAATTCTTGTGTGGATTTAAGGCTGAGATCGAGTGATTCAGGATCTGTGGGGGAATCGAGGGCTGTGGGGAAAGGGCCAGAGCGTGGACTTGGGGAGTGTTGAATCAGCCATGATCCTACCAAAGAGCAGAGCAGGCTGGAGGGGCTGAATGGCCTACTCACATTCCTTTTTCATACCGTCTAATGTAACTCTGAATGCAGTTAGAACAGGTTGACGTGGATGTATAGTTGCGTGTGCAGTTTTGGCCTCCTCAGCTGAGGGTGGATGTCCTGGCAATGGAGGGAATGCAATGAGGGTTTCCCAGACTGATTCCTGGGATGGCAGCGCTGACGTATGAAGAGACTGGATCGGTTAGGGCTACACTGTCTGGAATTTAGACGAGTGAGAGGGAATTTCATCAAAATCGATTAAAATTCTCACAATACCAGATAAGGTAAAGGTGGGAGGGGTGTTTCCGATAATTGGGAAGTCCAGAACCAGGTGTGACTGTTCAAGGGATTGGCCCATCAGGACTGAGATGAGGAGAAATGTCTTCACCCAGAGAGTGGGGAGTCTGTGGGATTCTCTGCCACAGAAAGAGGTTGAGGCCAAGCATTGAATGTTTTTAAGGAGGAGTTAGACGCAGGGATCAAAGGTTATGTGAAGAAATGGAGTACTGAGTTAGCCAATCAGCAATGATCATACTGAATGGTGCAGCAGGCTCGAAGGGCCGAATGGCCTACTGTTTCAGAGTTTCCTGTGCCCTCCTTCTAATTGAGACAAGTCACATTGATTCTGGTCAGGATAATGGACTGCCTGTTAATGTGTGGTCTTTGGGAATCGGATGCCTGTGTAACTGTTAACAAAAAACAATCACAGGAACATCTTCACACTGAGAACGAAGGCGTGAAAACAGCCATCAGGGACAGACTTGTAAGAGGGGGGAGACCAGGATTGTAGGGATAAAAAACGGGCCAGTTTGTTGCAATTATACATGACCGACCGACAAAAACGTCGACTCATCTGCTGCTTACAATCACAACCATAGAATCCCTACTGGCCATTCAGCCCACACCAATCCTAGAGAGGGCATTGCATCCAGACCCACCAATCTCTGTAATCCTGCATTTCTCATTGGCTAACCTACCTATCCCTGAACACTATTTCTCATGGCCAATCCCCCTAACCTGCACAGCTTTGGACTGTGGGAGGAAACTGGAGCACCTGGAGGAAACCCAACAGACACGGGGAGAATGTGCAAACTCCACAGTCACCCGAGGCTGGAATCGAACCCTGGGTTCCTGGTGCTGTGAGGTAGCAGTGCTAGCCACTGTGCCACCCTCAAAATCCAACCAAGTCCCGTTTACCATTTCCCTTGCTCTGTCTTTCTGATCTACACTGGCCTCGGCTCTGACGGTGCCTCACTTTTTTTTTTCCTTCTCGTTCTTATTGTTGTTTCCAAGTCCCTCCCTGACCTTGTCCCTCCACAGCCCCCATCTCAACTTAAAAAAAAAAACCCCATCCGACTCTCCCGCCTCAGTGTTCTTCCAATTCCAGCCTCTTGCATATCCCTGACCTCCAACACCTCACCATAAGCAGCCGCGTCTGAGCTGCTGAAGCCAAATATTCCTGAATTTGATCCATAATCTCCTCCAACCTCCCTTTTCTTTCTGTAAGCCCCTTTTTTTAAAAGCCTGTCTTGTCTCGATATCGCCGAATGCGGATTGGAGCATTGGAGGCTGAGGGGTGACCTTTTAGAGGTTTATAATATCACGAGGGGCATGGATAGTGTAAATAGACAAAGTCTTTTCCTTGGGGTCGGGGAGTCCAGAACTAGAGGGCATAGGTTTAGGCTGAGAGGGGAAAGATATAAAAGGGACCTAAGGGGCAACCTTTTCACAGAGAGGGTGGTACGGGTATGGAATGAGCTGCCAGAGATTAGATTAGATTAGATTACTTATAGTGTGGAAACAGGCCCTTCGGCCCAACAAGTCCACACCGACCTGCCGAAG